>NW_007087033.1:538355-542871 GCF_000164805.1 Carlito syrichta
ACTTGGAAGGCTGAGGCAGAAGGATCACCGGAGCCCAGTAGGTTGAGGCTGCAGTGGCCACTCCGGGCCACTGCACTCCAGTCTGGGCGACAGAGTGAGACTCCAACTCAAAAAAATATATATATATATCATATATTCACACACAGACACACACATACCACACACACACACACACACACACATACACACAACACACACACAAATCTCTTCCGAATTTAGATGAGATCGTTATAAGCAAAATGTGTGAGTTTTAGAACATAGGAACAGAATTTCATTTTAAAGTTTCAAGTGTTGATATTGCATAAACCTAAAGCCATTTAAGATAAAATTTCTAAAAGACTTACATTATCAGGGCCAGGTATAGTGGCTCACACCTATATACGAAATAGAATGATTTATTTTCAAAACTCAAACCTGACTAATGTTTAGATGTCTTGCACTCCCTTATACTGACCCACTTCCAGCTTTTTTGTTCTCTTTTCTAGGCCTTTTACTTTGGGGTGCTATGAATTCTGGCAGGATCCAATCGAAATAAAGATCCTATGAGCCAATCGGCAAACAGGACACGTAAGCGAGGCAATTCCTTAGTAATTCTGTAAACCAATTAGTATGTACCATGCAGTCGACATCTGGGACAGTGATGTAACCTCTGGAGTACTCACCAAATGGGGAAACGGGAGGAATTTGGTTTCTAGGATATAAATATGGTAACTGTAACTACTCCAGTGTACCTGCTCATTTGAGAGACACCTGTTCTTGCAAGAGCATAATATAAAAGAGCTTCCTCACTCCACTGACCTCCACACCTCTGTGTTGTTTCTTAATGGTGAAATTGGGAAGCGGGCACACCCACCTACAACACCTGTAATTCCAGCACTTTGGGAGGTCAAGGTAAGAAGAGTGTTTAATCCCAGGAGTTGGAGACCAGCCTGGGCAACATAGTGAGACCTCGTCTGTACAAAATTTTAAAAAATTAGACATGTATGGTGATGCATGACTGTAGTCTTAGCTACTCAAGAGGCTGAGACAGAAGGAAGGATGCCTGAGTCCAGGAAGGGGTGAGCTGTGTTGGTGAGCTGTGATCATGCCACTGCACTGTAGCCTGGGCAACAGAGTAAGACCCCAACTCAAAAAGAAAAAAAAGAGAAGAGAATAAGAAAAAAAAAAAATCAGCCACTGACTTGGCTCTTACACATTCTGTGCTGTATACCCAATTCTGGTCTTGCTGTTGGGTTAGCAGTTTCATGACCCACCAGCTTTTCAGCTAGAGTTCTGGAAATCTGGAAGTCCGGTGGTATGATCTTAAAATTACTTAAACAACATCATCAGAAGAATTTACTCAGAGTACCTATCATAGCTCTTTCTGTGGGTCTCAAAGTCGGTCCTTTTTGTTGGAAAGGAAGCATCCTGTCCTGTTGCTGACTGCAGGAACTTTCAAGAAAGCATCAAAGTGAAGCAATAACTCTCGATGCGTGACAGAATGTGTAAAATGACTGTGGTTAAAGATCTGATGAGAGTTCATAATAACAATTGACGAGGACATTTAGTTGTTTCTGTGGCAGATAACATTAAAATAATAACTGAAACTAAGACTGATAACATTATACCAGGTCATATCATGGATAGGGAGAGCACTGACAGATTTCTAGGAATTTCATACAGTTTCTGAAATAGTAACATTTTGCCCATACAAATATAACTTTCCTCTTGCTAGTTTTTCATCCTCTGACCCCACCCTGCTCCTTGGCTGTAAATTCCCACTTGCCCATGCTATATCTGGAGTTTAGCCCAATCTCTTTCCCCCATTATCAGACCTGCTGCAGTGGTCCCTGTGCCTATCCCAATGGTTAAAGTCTTCCTTACCACGTTCTAACAAGTATTATTGCATAATATTTATTTTACGCATACACGGGAGATACCCTGGGAAAAATTAGGAAATCTCCAACTGAAACAAAGATAAAAGATAAAACAAAGACAGAAGTGGGAGGTAACAGGGTGAAAAGAGTCCTAAACAAAGGTAAAGTTTTTAATGCAGATTTAAGTAGGGGCTTTCTTGGTATGAGAAGGAGGTACCTTTACAAAAGGGGGTTTCCTTTAGACATGTATATTTTCCTTACAAAAGGATAACTTCTGCACTATTTTCAAAAGTTCTGTACTTGAATTTTCTCAAAACCATCAGATCTAAATAATCCTATGCTAAAGAGGCATATTTTGGGGTAGCATATTCTGGCCTCCCGCACTGTCTTTCAAAGTGGCTGTGCCAGTACATGTTCCACCAGTGATGAGTAAGAGTTCCTGTCTCTTCTCCAGCAATGGTTTCCCTTTTTGTTTTTTTAGAGATTAGCAGTTCTAACAGGTGTGTAGCGCTATCTTATTACAATTTTACACTTCCATTGAACATCTTTTCGTATGATTATTTGTCATCTGAGAATCTTCTTTGGTGAGGTGTTTCTTCTGATATTTACCCATTCTCTAATTGGGTTATATTCTTATTGTTGAGTTTTTCTTCCTCTTTTTTTATTATAAAGATGTGGGATACAATTCAGGGTTAGGTATACAAACGTTGATTATGCAGGTACCTTTGATGATGAGGTATGCCCCTCCCCTAGCAGTTTCCCTCAATTGCCAATCCCACCACCTCCTGTTGGATTCCCCCGACTTCCAATCTCTTTATTATAGTATTACTATTGTTGGGTTTAAGAGTTCTTTGTATATTTTGAATACAAGTTCTTCCTCAGATATGTATTTTGCTAATATTTTCTCAGTCTGTGGCTTGCCTTTTGCATTTTAAGTCCGAGGACTATTTTGAGTGAATTTCTGTGTAAATTGTGAAGTTTGTGTCTACATTAATTTCATCCCCTATGGTTTCCAAGTAACTGTTATTTCACCCTCTGGAAAAGACACCGGACAGTAGGCTCCATTTCCATTTGAATTTCCCAAACGGTGGCACTGAGTAACCCTAACTCTGAATTTTCCTTCAGCAGGATGGCCAGGAGGGGGCGCACGGCTGCCACGCGGGAGCCCGAGGTCCTGTAGTGCCCTCGCCGGCCCGCAGGGGGCGAGCCCGCCTTTCTGATCCCGAGGCGCCCGTTCAGCCCGCAGTTGTTAGCGCTGGTGGCTGCCAGGACCGGGGCTTCCCCCTGAGCGCAGACCGGAGGGCCCCGCCTCGATTTGCGACAACCTGAGGCCGCGTCCACGGTGAGCCAAAGCCTCTGTGTACAGCCTTGACTGCGAGGGTCAAAACAAAACCCCCAGATGTAATGCCCAGTGATGTGATGTCCCCTCACATGCTGTCCACTGTGATGTCCACTGACATAGTGTCTGCTCACGTGTTGTCCACCGTGATGTCCACTGCTATCATGTCCACTCCCGTGTTGTGCCCTGACGTGATGTCACTGATGTAGTGTCCATGCAGTGGCCTCGTCACAGTAACGTGACATTGAGACGCTTCCCGGACACCTGGTGTCACAGCTTCTGCTGACCTGGATCTGGGTCCGTCCGGCTCAGCCTCTGGAACGAAGGTCGATGCCATCTCTGCTTTCCTGGCGTGGTGTTGACGTGGTTGTGTGTGAAAGTCAAGTACTTCCCAGGAATTCCGTTCTTGCAGGAGACTTGTGACAGCAGCACAACGGACTCTCCATCCTTTCTCCAGGTTTTCCCCTCGGGATCCAGTTTTCTCTCTCTGCGTCTTTTCCTGAGACCATCCCTCAGTTTCACAGACCTGGCATATGTAAAGGGCAGAGATGCGCCCAAGTTGGGTCTTCTCGTGTTTTCTCCTGAACAGCTTCAGACTCTGCATTCCTGGCGGGACCCCTGGCTTGATGCTGAGCTCTGCTCGGTGCAGCCCACCTGGAGGAGCACAGATCCACCTGCCCACCATTGGCAATCTCAACTTATTAGTGGCTAAATACTTGTTTATCAAACCTGTATCTCATCTGTCATTCTCCTGATTTGATTTTACCCGTGGTTTCCCACTGGCTTTAGAAGAGGGCCGCAGGGCTGACCACGGCCTCCACACCCTGAGTGCTCCTGCCCGCTGCCCTCTCCTGTCCACCCCAGTTGCCTGCAGTCTCGTCTGCTGTCACTTATGCGGACATGGCAGGCTCTTGGGTGTCTTGGGGATTTTATGCATGTTCCCTCAGCTTGTCTATCCAATACCCACCTTTATCAAATTTCCGAAGACTTTATCCAGCTCAATCTTTAAAGTCACAGAAGTGTGATATCTAACAGTAGAAAAGGTAATAACAGCCGGGCTCGGTGGCTCAGCCTGTGATCCCGTGCTTTGGGAGGCTGAGGTGAGTGAATTGCCTGAGCCTGCGGGTTCAAGACCTGCCTGGGCAACTTGGTGAGACTTCATCTCTACAATAAATCAAAAAATTAGCTGGGCGGCGCACGCCTGTAGTTCCAGCTACTCAGAAGGCTGAGGTGGAAGGATCACCGGAGCCCAGCAGGTCGAGGCCGCGGTGGCCGGGAGCGGCCACTGCACTCCAGGCTGGGCGACAGAGTGAGACTCCAA
>NW_007087033.1:542891-557166 GCF_000164805.1 Carlito syrichta
GAGACTCCAATTCAAAAAAAAAAAAAAAGAAAGAAAGAAAAGGTAATAACACGGTTTTTTCTAAAAACAAAAAATTCATTGTTTGTTAAATCACTTGTGACAATCACCCTCAACTTATAAATCAAAAAAATAGTAATTAAATGGAACCAAAGTTCATGTTTGGGGTAATTAGTAAAGAAAGAGAAAAATCTTTGTTTATACTCTAGACAATTAGTAAAGAAAGCTCAGATATTTAAACAGATGAACTATTAATATTTGAGTATTGAAATGCAGTGAGGTATATAATGATGTTAGAGCTCCAGTGTGCCCACTGAACCCTATGGCATCCTCTGTCTCCTCCTGCTGGATGGCAAATCATTGACCCATGGAGACTGAAGGACAGACTGCCACTGTTACCACAACCTCCAGTCTAGCAGGAAAGTCCTCATATTTCAGAATATCACATCCTGCCAGGTGTTTTCTCATCCAAGGAAACCTGCTCCCCGGAAATATTGGTTTTTTAAATTTTTTTTATTTTTTGAGTTGGAGTCTCACTCTGTCGCCCAGACTGGAGTGCAGTGGCCGCTCCCGGCCACCGCAGCCTCGACCTGCTGGGCTCCGGTGATCCTTCCGCCTCAGTCTTCCAAGTAGCCCGAACTACAGGTGCGTACTACCACGCCCGGCTGATTTTTGATTTATTGTCGAGATAAGGTCTCGCCAAGTTGCCCAGGCGGGTCTCGAACCTGCGGGCTCAGGCAATCCACTCACCTCAGCCTCCCAAGGCTCCCGGAAATATTGTTAACCTGCTGCTCTTCAGATGGAGCTAGACAGGAATAATTGTACAGCACAAAATTATGTGACTCTTAGAAAAGATGATAGGTGAAACCCTTGGCAAAATAAAACTATGTATGACAAGTGCTCATACATATATTCACATGAGAAGACATATAAGTGTTAATTTAAATGCCAGCCACACCTTGAAACTTTTTCTTTCTTTCTTTCTTTCTTTCTTTCTTTCTTTCTTTCTTTCTTTCTTTCTTTCTTTTTCTTTCTCTCTCTCTCTCTCTCTCTCTCTCTCTCTCTCTTTCTTTCTTGTTGAAGTCTCACTCTGTCACCCAGGCTGGAGTGCAGTGGCATACTCATGGCCACTGCAGCCTTGACCTGCTAGGCTCAAGTGATCCTTCTGCCTCAGCCTTCCAAGTAGCTGAAACTACAGGTGCGTTCTACCATGCCCGGCTAATTTTTTTTTTTTTTATTTGTTGTAGAGACAAGGTCTCACCTAGTTGCCCAGGCTGGTCTCAAACCCGAGCTTAGACAATCTTCTCACTTTGGCCTCCCAAAGTGCTGGAATTACAGGCTTGAGCTATTGTGTCCGGTCACAAGTAAACTTTCTAAAATGGTTTATTAAGTGAGATGACTTATGCAAACCTGAAAACACAAAGGCCATAATATGCATGCTTTTTTTTTTTTTTTTTTTTTTTGAGGGAAGAGCATTAGAGACCAAAACCCATTTCACATTTGGGGATTATCTCTGAGATCAATTTCAAGTCTCTGTTTCTTGCTTTGCTGTCCAAATATGGAAGCCTCTAGTGTATAATAAAGAGCTATTTCTCCTACAATGGTGGACTTTGGCCGCAAATGTTAGTGGAGTTGTCAGGGTTGATGAAAGCTGTAACTTTGCTTCATGTTCTTTGAGGAAGAAGTCTTGTGCACAGGGAGTAAAAAATAATACAAGGGTTGGGTCTTTTTTAGGTAAATTTACTTGAGAAAAATTTTACCATTTTACCCACTTGTAAGTATACAATCCAGTGGAATTTGGTAAGTTGACAATGTTGTGCAGCCATCTGTCTAGTTCCAGAGCATTTTCATTACCTCCAAAGGAAATTCAGTACCAATTAAGAAGGTATTCCTCATTTATCCCCCATCCTTGGTAACCGCTAATCTGCTTTCTGTCTCTATGGACTTGCCTATTCTGGATATTTCATCTAAATGGACTCACACTATATTGCCTTTCGTGTCTGACTTCTTTCATCAAGCGTGTTGTTTTCAAGGTCCATGCAAGTTGTAGCATATATCATTTTTTCATGTTTTTCTTTGCGATTAACTATACTTAACATAATGTGTACAACTTAAGCAGTTGTTAAGTATACTGTTCTGTGTCATTAATTACATCCTTATTGCTGTGTAGCCTCTGCCACCATCCATCTCCAGAATGTTTTCCATTGTCATCAACAGAAAGACGGAACTCATTAAACACCAACTTCCTGTTCTGCTCTTCCCTGAGCCCCAGGAAACCACCATTCTTTTATTCCCTATGTATTTGACTACTCTAAGCACCTCATTTAAATGGCTATCTTTGATCTTTTATGCTTGGCTTCTTCTACTTAGCATATATTCAAGGTTCAAGCAGGTTGGAGCATGTGTCTGTGTTTCCTTTGTTTTTAAGGCTGAATACTATGTCATTGTAGGGATGGCCCACACTGTGTTTATCTATTCGTTGATGGACACTTGTGTTGCTTTAACCTTTGGGCTATCATAATGCTGCTGTGAACGTGGGTGTACAAATATCTATTTGAGTCCCTGCTTTCAGTTCCTTTGAGTAGATGCTCAGAAGATGAATCGCTGGGTCATATGTTCACTTCATGTTTAATTTACACAGATTAATGGCCATGTTGTTTTACACAGTGGTTGCACTATTTTACTTTCCTCTGTCCTATTTATGGATGAATAATATTTCAGTTTATGATGTATCAAATTTTGTTTATACATTCATCTCTTGTTGGACATTTGGGTTGTTTCCAACTTTGGGCTATTGTGAATCATGGAACGGTGTTTACTTAAGTAGAATTTTGGTTTGACCACCTGTTTTCAATTCTTTGGGAGTACAGTGAATCCTCACTTAATGTTGTTGATAGATGTTTGAAACTCTGTTACTGTAAGTGAAATGATGTATAGTAAAAGAAATTTGGCAGCAGACAGCAGACACATTGCATACAACTTTCAGTGAAGCACATATGACACGCACAGTGTAAGCACGTTCCATAGTATATGCTCCAGTTTTAAACACATCACATACATTATACTCCCAGCAAAAACACATTCCTTAATATGCAACACTAACACGTCTCATGCAACATGCCCTTAGTTACGAAAATATCATATACAATGTGGAATAGTAGCAGATAAATCCATATGACCTGCACTCACTTATGGATACATTGTATAAAATGTGCAACAATGACAAGCATATCACATATAACATACACCCAGTAATGAAAACATCACATACTTCTTAAAAGAGTGACAGACACATCTTACACATGTATTCAGTGAAGAACACATGGCATACACAGTGTAAGCATGTCCCACGCTGTATGTTCCCAGTTAGAAACACATCACATACAATGTCCAGCAGGGACAGGCACATCTTATAAAACTTGTACCCATTCATAAACATATGGCATACTACTTGAAACAGTGACTCATTTCATACAACATGTACCCACTATGAACGCATTCCATATGATGTGAAACAGTGATAGTCGCATCTCTTACAACATGCACTCGCTTATGAACACATTGCCTGCAGTGTGCATCAGTGAGAAGCATATCTCATACAACACATAACCAGTTATGATCACATCACATAATACTTGGAAAAGTGACAGACACATCTCAAACAACATGCATTAACAACACTTGGCATACAGAGTGTAACATTATAAAGCACATCTCCTATAGCGTGTACCCAGTTATATACACATCACGTACAACGTCCAGCAGTGACAAGCACTTCTCTTATAACATGCACAAAGTTATGAACACATGTTTTACACAGTCATGAAAGACACATCTAATACAACATATTCCTAGTTAAAAGACATCCTTTAACATGCAACAGTGACAAACTCGTCTCATGCAACATGCACTTAGTTACAAAAATATCACATATAATGTGGAATAGTGACAGACTAATATCATACAGCGTGTATCTAGATAAAAATGCATTCATACAATGTGCAACAGTACCAGAGATATTCCATATAAGATGCACCAACTTATGAACACATTGCATACAATGTGCAACAGTGACAAACATATCACATACGGCATGCACCTACTTATGAAAACCTCTCATACTACTTAAAAGAGTGACAGACACATCTCATACAACATAAATTCATTGAACAACACATGACATACACAGTGTAAGCACATCCCACGCTATAAGCTCTCAGTTATAAACACATTGCTTACAACATCTAGCAGTGACAGGCACTTCTTTTTTTTTTTTTTTGAGTTGGAGTCTCACTCTGTCGCCCAGACTGGAGTGCAGTGGCCGCTCCCAGCCACCGCAGCCTTGACCTGCTGGGCACCGGCGATCCTTCCGCCTCAGCCTTCGAGTAGCCGGAACTACAGGCACGCACTACCACACCCGGCTAATTTTTGATTTATTGTAGAGACAAGGTCTCGCAAATTGCCCGGGTGGGTCTCAAACTCGTGGGCTCGGGCAATCCACTTGCCTCAGCCTCCCAAAGTGCTGGGATTACAGGCTGAGTCACTGAGCCCAGCCAACAGGCACTTCTTATACAACAGGCATCCAGTTATGATCACATGGCATACTACTTAGAACAGTGACAGATACAACTCCTACAACAGGCACCAAGATAAAAACAAATGGCATGCAGAGTGTAACATTATAAAGCACATCTCTTATAACATGCACCAAGTAATATACTCATTGCTTACAATGTCCAGAGTGACAAACACTTCTCATACACCATGCACCAAGTTATGACCGCATTATAAACTCTGCAGTTGTGAAAGACACATCTAATACAATATATTGACATACAACAGTGAGAAACACATCTCAGACAACATGCACTTAGTTGCAAAAATATTGCATACCATGTGGAATAGTGACAGACACAACTCATATAGCATGCACCCAGATAAAAACACATTTCATACAATGTGCAGTAGTACCAGACACATCTTCTATAAACTGCACCCACTTAAGTACACAATGCACACACTGTGCAACAGTGACAAACATATCACATACAATATGCACCCAGTTGTGAAAGCATCGCATACTACTTAAAAGACTGACAGACACATTGAACATTCGGTGAAGAGCATATGACATATACAGTGTAAGCACATTCCATACTATATGCTCCCAATTATAAGCACATCACATACAACATCCAGCGGTGACAGGCACATCTTATACAACATGCAGTCAGTTATGAACATGTGGCATACTACTTGGAAGAGTGACAGACCCAACTCATATAACATGCACTCGCTTATGAACACATCACATACAATGTGGAACAGTGGTAGACAAATCTCTTACAACATGCATTCACTTATGAACACATTGCCTGCAATGTGTTCAGAAGCACATCTCATACAACATACACCCAGTTAGGATCACATCACATACAACTTGGAACAGTGATAGACACATATCATATAATATGCATCAAGATAAAAACACATGGCATACAGAGTGTAACATTATAAAGCATATTTCCTATAACATGCACCCAGTTATATACACATCACACACAACTTCAAGCAGTGACAAGCACTCCTCATACAGCATCCACCAAGTTATGAACACGTTATACACTCTGCAGTTGTGAAAAACACATCTGATACAACATATTCCAAATTAAAATACATCTTATAACATGCAGTGACAATGTGGAATAGTGAAAGACCTATCTCATACAACGTGCATCCAGTTAAAAACACATTTCATACAAGTTTCAACAGAACCAGACACATCTAGTATAACCTTCACCTACTTTTGTTTATTTTGCATAAAATGTGCTACAGTGACAAGCATATCACATACAATATGCACCCAGCGATTAAAACATCGCATACGATTTAAAGAGTGATAGACACAACCCATACAACGTGTGTTTACTGAAGAACACATGACACACACAGTGTAAGCACATCCCATGCTATATACTCCCAGTTATAAACACTTTGCAATGTGTAACAGACACATCTCACACAACCTAAACTCACTTATGAACACATTACTTACAATGTGCAACACTGACAACAGCTCTCATGCCCAGAGAGTATGGGAGTATAGCTCAAGCCTGTAATCCCAGCACTTTGAGAGGCCAAGGCGAGAGGATTACCTAAGCTCAGGGGTTTGAGACCAGCCTGGGCAACTTGGTGAGACCTCGTCTCTACAATTAAAAAAAATTAGTAATAATAATAGGCTGGTCATGGTAGAACGCACCTGTAGTTCCAGCTACTTGAAAGGCTGAGGCAGAAGGATCACCTGAGCCCAGCAGATTGAGGCTGTGGTGACATGAGCATGCCACTGCACTCCAGCCTGGGCGACAGAGTGAGACTCCAACTCAATACGTGCAACCAGTTTGAAAACATTGCATACTATTTAAAAGAATGACAGACACATCTCATAAAACATGGACTCAGTGAAGAACACATGACATACACAGTGTAAGCACATATCATGCTATATGCTGTCAGTTATAAACACATCTCATTCAATGTCCAGTAGTGACAGGCACATCTTTTACAGCATGCATCCAGTTATGATCACATGGCATACTACTTGGAACAGTGGCAGACACAACTCACACAACATGCTCCAAGATAAAAACAAATGGCATACAGAGTGTAACATTATAAAGTACATCTCTTGTAACATGTACCCAGTAATACCCTTATGACTTACAGTGTCCAGCAGTGACAAGCACTTTTCAGACATTTACCAAATTATGGACACATTTTATACTCTGCAGTTGTGAAAGACACATTTAATACAACATATTCCCAGTTAAAACACATCCACTAACATACATTAATGAAACACGTCTCATAAAACATGCACTTAGTTAAAAAATATTGCATACATTGTCGGGCTCGGTGGTTTAGCCTGTAATCCCGCGCCTTGGGAGGCTGAGATGAGTGGATTGCCTGAGCCCGCGGGTTTGAGACCCGCCTGGGCAACTTGCTGAGACCTCATCTCTACAATAAACCAAAAAATTAGCCGTGCGTGGTAGCGCATGCCTGTAGTTCCAGCTACTTGGAAGGCTGAGGCAGAAGGATCGCCGGAGTCCAGCAGGTCAAGGCTGCAGTGGCCTGGAGCGGCCATTGCACTCCAGTCTGGGCGACAGAGTGACTCTCCAACTCAAAAAAACAAAAAAAAAAAAAAAAAAAAAAAAAATATATATATATATATATATTGCATACAATGTGGAATAGTGATAGACACAACTCATATAGCATGCACCCAGATAAAAACACATTTCATATGACGTGCAGTAGTAGTACCAGACACATCTATAAACTGCACCGACTTACAGACACAATGCATACACCGTGCAGCACTGACAAGCATATCACATACAGTATGTACCCTGTTACTAAAATATAGCATACTACTTAAAAGACTGACAGACAAATCTCATACAACATGCATTCTGTGAAGAAAACATGACATACACAGTGCAAGCACACCCCATGCTCTCAGTTATAAACACATAGCAATGTCCAGCAGTGTGACAGGCACATCTCATACAATCTGTACCCACTTATGGACATACAACATGCAACGCTGAAAAACACCTCTCATACAACATGCACCCAGTTATGAAAGCATTGCATACTACTTAAAAGACTGACAGACACATCACATACAACAGTTATTCAGTGAAGAACACAGAACATACCCAGTGTAAGCACATTCCATGCTGTAAGCTCCCAGTTACAAGCAAATCACATACAGTGTTCAGCAGTGACAGGCATATCTTATAAAACATGCATCTAGTTATAAACATATGGCATACTACTTGAAACAGTGACAGACCCATCTCATACACCATGAATCCACTTATGAGCACATCGCTTATAATATGAAAAAGTGATAGACACATCTCTTACGACTTACACTCACTTATGAACACATTGCCTGCAATGTGCATCAGTGAGAGGCACATCTCATACTACATACACACAGCCATGATCACATCAAATGCTACTAGGAATAGTGACAGACACATCTCATACAACATGTACCAAGTTAAAAACACATGGCATGCAGAGTGTAACGTTATAAAACACATCTCCTATAATATGTGCCCAGTTATACACAATAATCTACAATGCCCATCAGTGACAAGCACTTCTCATACACATGCATCGATTTATGAAGACATCTTATACTCTCTGCAGTTGTGACAGAAATATCGAATACAACATATTCCCAGTTAAAACACATCCCATAACATGCAACGGTGATAAATGCGTCTCATGCAACATGCATTTACTTATGAAAATATCACATACAACGTGGAACAGTGACAGACATCTCACACAACATGAACCCAGTTAAAAACATATTTCTTACAATTGGCAACAGTACCAGACACATCTAGTATAACTGCATCTGCTTCCATAAGCATTTTACATTGCATAAAATGTGTAACAATGTCAAGCATATCACAAACAACATGCACCCCAGTTGTAAAAACATTGCATACTGCTTAAAAGAGTAAGAGACACATCTCATACAACATGCATTCAGTGAAGAACACATGACAAACACAGTGTAAGCACATCCCATCATATATGCTCTCAGTTACAAATACATTGCATACAATGACCAGCAGTGACAGGCACATCTTATACAATGTGCATCCAGTTATGACCACATAGCATACTAGTTGTCCAGTTTCAATGGGCAACATGGTTGGTTCCATGTTTTTGCTATCATGAATAGTGCTACAATAAATATGCATGTGCAGGTATCTTTTTTGTAGTATGCTTTGAGTTCCTGAGGGTGTATTCCCAGTAGGGGGATTGCTGGGTCATATGGAGGTCAATTTTTAGTTCTTTTAGAAACTGCCACACAGTTTTCCATAGAGATTGAACTAGCTTGTATTCCCATCAGCTGCGTAGTATGCTTTCTTTTCTCTGTATCCTCACCAACATCTGTTGTTTGTTTTATTAATCATGGCCATTCTTTTTATTTTTTTATTTTTTTGAGTTGGAGTCTCACTCCATCGCCCAGGCTGGAGTACAGTGGCACACTCACAGCATCGACCTGCTGGGTTCTGGCGATCCTTCCTCCTCAGCCTTCCAAGTAGCTGGAACTACAGGTGAGTGCTACCACGCTCAGTTAATTTTTGATTGATTGTAGAGATGAGGTATCGCCAAGTTGCCTGGGCTAGTCTTGAACTCAGGGGTTCAGGCAATCCACCTGCCTCAGACTCCCAAAGTGCTGGGATTACAGGCTGAGCCATTGAGCCCGGCCAGTGATGGCCATTTTTACTGCGGTTAGGTGGTATCACAATGTGGTTTTGATTTGAATTTCTCTGATGATTAGTGAGGCTAAGCACTTTTTCATGTGTCTCTTGGCTGCCTGTATATGTTCTTTAGAGAAGTGTCTCTTCATGTCTTTTGCCCACTCTTTAATGGGGCTGTATTTTTTTTTTTTCTTTCCTTTTGGCATGTTTGAGTTCCTTGTAGATTCCTATTAGGGCTTTGTCAGATATATAGTTGGCAAATGTTTTTCCCATTCTCTGGGCTGTCTCCCTGCTCTCTTGATGGTTTCTTTTGCTTTGCAGAAGCTTTTCAGTTTAATGAGATCCCACTTGTCTAACTTATCTTTTATGGCATGGACACCTGGAGTTTTGATCCGGAATTGGTTGCCTACTCTGATTTCTGTAAGGGTGTCTCCCGCATTTTCTAAGATTCTTTTTTTGTTTTTTGTTTTTTGAGTTGGAGTCTCACTCTGTCGCCCAGACTGGAATGCAGTGGCCGCTCCCGGGCCACCGCAGCCTCGACCTGCTGGGTTACGGTGATCCTTCCGCCTCAGCCTTCCAAGTAGCTGGAATTACAGGCATGTGCTACCACGCCCGGCTGATTTTTTGATTTATTGTAGATGAGGTCTCGCTGCCCAGGCGGGTCTCGAACCCGCGGGCTCAGGCAATCCACTCACCTCAGCCTCCCAAAGGTGCGGGATTACAGGCTGAGCCACCGAGCCCGGCTTAAGATTCTTATAGTTTGAGATTTTACATCTAGGTCTTTGATCCACTTACAGTTGATTTTTGTGTATAGTGATAGGTAGGGGTCCTGGTTCAGTCTTCTGCATGTGGTCAGCCAGTTTTCCCAGTACTACTCACTGAATATGTTCTCCTCTCCCCAGTGTTTGTTGGTATAGGCTTTGTTGAAAATGAGTTGATTGAAAAATTGAGCTTTTGCTTTGGAATCTCTATCCTGTTTCATTGGTTCACATGCCTGTTCTTGTACCAATACCAGGTTGTTTTGATAATTGTAGCCTTAAAGTTTAAAGTCTGGAAGTGTGATACCCCCCGCTTTGTTTCTTTTGCTAAGGATTGTTTTGACTATTTGTGATCATTTATATTTCCATATGAACTTCTGTATTGTCATTTCCAGGTCTGAGAAGAATGATGTTGGTAATTTTTGTTTGTGTGTGCGTCTGTTGGGGTTTCACTTCATTGCCCAGGCTGGAGTGCAGTAGCATGCTCAGGGCAACCCCAGAGACGACCTGCTGGGCTCTGGTGATCCTTCCGCCTCAACTTTCCAAGTAGCTGGAACTACAGATGCACGCTACCACACCCGGCTGTTTTGATTTATTGTAGATATGAGGTCTCGCCAAGTTGCCTGGGCTGTTCTCAAACCCTTGGGCTCAGGCAATCTGCTTAACCTCGGCCTCCCAAAGTGCTGAGATTACAGGTTTGAGCCACTGTGCCTGGCCAATGTTGGTAATTTTTTTTTTTTAAGTTCTCACTGTTACCCAGGCTGGAGTGCCATGGCACACTCACAGCCACCCCAGCATCAACCTGTTGGGCTCTAGCGATCCTTCCACCTCAGCCTTCCAAGTAGCCAGAACTATAGGCACACACTACCACGCCTGTATAATTTTTTGATTTTATTGTAGAGACGAGGTCTTGCCAAGTTGTCCAGGCTGGTCTTGAACCCACGGGTTCAGTCAATCCACTTGCCTTGGCCTCCCAAAGTGCTGGGATTACAGGGTGAGCCAACAAGCCTGGCCTGATGTTGATAATTTAACGGGTATTGTGTTGAATCTCTTGACTGCCTTTGGCAGGATAGATATCTTAACAATGTTGATTCATCCTATCCATGACCATGGAATATTTTTCCATTTGTTTGTGACTTCTTGTATTTCTTTGAGCAGTGTTTTGTAGTTTTCATTGTAAAGGTCTTTCTCTTCTCTGGTTAGGAAAATGCCGAGGTATTTCATGCTTTTGGTGGCTATTGTGAATGGGATTGAGCTTTTTATTTGGTTCTCTGCCTATTTGTTGTTGGTGTATAAGAATGTGACTGTCTTTTGCGTATTTATTTTGTACCCCAAGACTTTGCCAAAGTCCTTTAGCAGTGCAAGGAAGTTTTTGACAGATTCTCTTGGATTTTTGAGGTATAGGATCATATCATCAACAAAGAGGAATAACTTAACTTCTTCTTTTCCTATTTGGATACCCCGGATTTCATTCTCTTGCTTAATTGCTATTGCTAGGACTTCCAACACAATGTTAAACAGGAGGGGTGAAAGTGGTCAGCCTTGTCTTGTTCTGGTTTTCAGGGGAAATGCTTCCAGTTTCTGTCCATTTAGCAATGCTGGCTGTGGGTTTATCATAGATGGCGCTTACTATTTTGAGGTATATTCCTTCTATGCCTAGGTGTTCAAGGGTTTCTATCAAGAAGGGATGCTCAATTTTATCAAAAGCTTTTTCTGCCTCTAATGATACAATCATGTGGTTCTTATTTTTATATCTGTTGATGCATTTAATTACATTTATGGTCTTGAGGATGTTGAACCAGCCCTGCACCTGGGGCTGAAGCCTACTTGGTCATGTTGGATGATTTTTGAGATGTGTTGTTGGATCTGATTTTCTAGAATCTTATTGAGAATTTTTGCATCTATGTTCATTAGGGTAATTGGCCTGTAGTTCTCTTTTTTTTGTTGTTGTATCTTTACCTGGTTTGGGTATCAGTGTGATGTTAGCTGCAAAAAATGATTTGTTGAGAATTCCATCTTTCTCAATTGCCTGGAATACTTTCAATAGGAATAGTTTCAGCTCCTCGCATGTTTTGTAGAATTCTGCTGGAAAGCCATCAGTTTCAGGGCTTTTTTTGTATGTAGTTGTCTTATGACGGAGTCAATTTCCTGAGTTGTTATTGGTCTATTTAGTGTATCATTGTC
Source organism: Carlito syrichta (assembly GCF_000164805.1). Taxonomy (NCBI): domain Eukaryota; kingdom Metazoa; phylum Chordata; class Mammalia; order Primates; family Tarsiidae; genus Carlito; species Carlito syrichta. Next base: position 555,124 of record NW_007087033.1, read on the forward strand.
TTCTTGTTTCAACTTTGGGAGGTTGTGTGATGTCAGAAAGAGCTCCATTTCACTTAGGTTATCAAGTTTGTTTCCATATAGGTGTGCATAGTAGTCTCTGATAATCCTTTGTATTACTTTGGAGTCAGTTGTGATTTGATCTTTTACATTTCTGATTGTGTTTATTTGGGCTTTTTCTCTATTTTTCTTGGTTAGTCAGGCAAGGGGTTCATTAATCATGTTTATTTTTTCAAAGAACAAGCTTTTTGTCTTGTTTTTTTCTATGATATTTTTGTCTTCTATGTCTCATATTTGGGCTTTTATTTTGGTGATCTGGGTTCTTTTGCTAAAGTTAGGGTTTTGGTCATCTTATCTTTCCAGTTCCCTTAGGTGACTTTTAGGCTATTAACTCGTGATCATTCCATTTTCTTGATGTGTGTTCGTGGAGATATAAATTCCCCTCTTAGAACTGATTTCATGGCATCCCAGAGGTTTTCAGTAAGATGTTTCTTTGTTTTCATTTGTTTCCAGGAGTCTTTTAATTTCTGTTTTGATTTCTTTCTTTCTTTTCTTTTTTTTTTTTTTTTTTGAGTTGGAGTCTCACTCTGTCACCCAGACTGTAGTGCAGTGGCCGCTCCCGGCCATTGCAGCCTTGACCTGCTGGGCTCCGGCGATCCTTCTGCCTCAGCCTTCCAAGTAGCTGGAACTACAGGTGCGCGCTACCACACCCGGCTAATTTTTTTGATTTATTGTAGAGAGGAGGTCTCGCCAAGTTGCCCAGATGGGTCTCAAACTCGCGGGCTCAGGCAATCCTCTCACCTCAGCCTCCCAAAGCGCTGGGATTACAGGCTGAGTCACCGAGCCCAGCTCTGTTTCGATTTCTCTGTTGACCCAGTAACATACAGTATTATGCTGTTTAATGTTAATATCTTTGGGGGTTTGGGGGGAGTTTTGTTTGTGTTGATATTATTTTTATTCCACTGTGTTCTGAGGAGGTTCATAGCAGTATTTTGAGCTTATGAAGTTTGTTTATGCTTGATTTATGGCTGAGAATATGATCGATCTTGGAGTATATTCTACATAGTGATGAGTAGAATGTATATTCTGTGGTTGCTGGGTGAAGCGTTTTGTAGGTATGAGTTTGTAACTCTTCATGGAGCATTGATGAAAGAAGTTTGGCACCAGTAATGACTCCACACCCGGCCAGGACCAAGAGATTTATTAGAGTGGCTGTTACAGAGGGGATCTGTAATGGGAAAAAAGAAAAGAGAGAGAGAAAGAGAGAGTAAGAGAGAGAGAGGAAGTGGGAGAGAGGCAGGGAGAGAGTTGCAGAGAGGGAGAGAAAGATAGACCGAGAGAGAGTGTTGCGGGGAGAGGGCTGTATTTATCAGCCTGACAGGGGCCGGAAGGGGCCGTGCTATGTTCCTATTGGAGGAGCTGCATGGGAGCAGGGTGGGGCCAGCGCCATGTTAGAGTCCTATTGGATGCATAACAAAGCTGGCTACGGATTGGAGGCTTGCAGGCTTGAAATTCGTGAGCGGGAAGGTTTGAAATTTGCACGTGCAGGGAATTGTGCTCACAGAAGCCGGGACCTAGGGCCTTTGTTGTCTGGTGTGTTGGCGCCATTTTGGGAACCACCCCTCTGGTCGCTTCCTGCACCCTTCATTCCCACCTTTTCTGTTTTTTATGGGGAGGGGCATCGTTACTCTTTCTGGCTACTTCCTGCTGGTCGGGGCGTTGTGGGGGTAAGGTGGTGGAAGGGTACAGAACCAGCCAGAGCAGGGCCCAAAGGTAGGCAAAGGTGTAGATTTCCGCAGGTGAGAGTTTCATGAAGGTTTCTCGTAAGTGTAGATCAGCGGCTTGTTCCGGCCAGTCTTCCAGTGGGTCCGAGGGTGGTGGTAACCAGCTGTCTTGGAGTAGACTGTGGAAGTAGACAGAAAACCTGGAAGAGAGCATATTTAAAAGAAAAGTTAAGTGCTGATATACTATTATAACAATTGATGCGCTAGAGAGTGAAGTCCAGGTGGACCCTAGAGACTGAATTAAGAACTTGAAGAGTTTGAG
>NW_007087033.1:557186-557688 GCF_000164805.1 Carlito syrichta
GGGTCAATGCCATGTTATAGCCCTATTGGACGCATAACAAAGCTGGCTAAGGGTTGGAGGCTTGCAGGTTTGAACTTTGCACGCATGGGGAATTGTGCACACAGAAGCCGGAACCTAGGGCCTTTGTTATCTGGTGTGTCCTCACCATGCTTGGCACCATTTTGGGAGCTGCCTCTGGCCACTTCCTGTATCCTTCATTCCCACCTTTTCTGTTTTTATGGGGAGGGGCGTTATTACTCTTTCTGGCTACTTCCTGCTGGTCGGGGGCGTTGTGGGGGTAAGGTGGTGGAAGGGTACAGAACCAGCCAAAGCAGGGCCCAAAGGTAGGTGCTGAAGGTGTAGATTTCTGCAGGTGAGAGTTCCATGAAGGTTCTTTGTAAGTGTAGAACAGCGACTTGTTCTGGCCAGTCTTCTAATGAGCACAGGGATAGTAGTAACCAGCTGTCCTGGAGCAGGCTGTGGAGGTAGACAGAAAACCTGGAAGAGAGCATATCTAAAAGAA
>NW_007087033.1:557827-558808 GCF_000164805.1 Carlito syrichta
ATAGGATCCAACGTGAAACTATTAGGGAAATTTAAAGCTATACAAAAGGCACCCCAAAAGTACAGTGATGATGGCTCAGGGTAAAGAATAATATGAGTTTTAATTTTTGTCGTAATGTCCCCTTTTAATAATGGAGCTGGACACGTTGGCATAATAAGGACAGAGTGTTGAAATATTTTATTTCCCAGAACACATGGAAGTAATGGCGTGGTGAGGGGCCTGGATATAATGCCCCGTACCCCCACAACCAAAAGGGGTGAAGGAAGGAGTGGACCAGGAAATTTAAGTAGAGCTGAGCATGTAGCCCCCATATTAATAACACATGATATAACCCTGCCAGCTACTGATATTTCCACCCTAGGCTCGGTTGGTTTAATAGTTTGTTCCGAAGACATTGGGGCTACCAAGTTAGGGGCGAGTCAATCTGACTGGAGCAAGCCCAAGAGATCCCCCTTTCAGATTGTGTAAGATGCCTGATGTCCCTTAATTGCAGCAAGCCTCTGGGCCATGTGCTCTCCTCCAGCTAGGCGAACAGAGGCAATCATGAGCCCAATGTCCATGCTGTTTGCATTTGGGACAGGGTTTTGCTGGTGGGCAGGGCTTGACAGTCTTTGGCCATATGCCCATTTTGATGGCATCGGAAACAAACCTGGGAAGGGGGCTGTGTACCCCTTCTGCTATTGACCATCTGGGGTGGAAGATTATCAGTGGTGGCTTTTTCTGCTAAAGTGGTAGATAGAAGCTAAAGTGCTTCCTGCTTATGTTGGTGGTCCTGTATTCTTTCCTCCTTTTGGTTGTTAAAGATTTTAGAGGCCGTGTCTAATAGCTCTAATTGAGGGGTTTGTGGGCCCTTTTTTAATTTTTGGAGTTTGCGCCTAATACCCGGTGCTGACTGGGAGATAAAATATATAGCCAAAAGAGTTTGTCCCTTTATAGAGTTTAAATCAATATTAGTAAACTGCTAGGATGACTGGTGCGGCC
>NW_007087034.1:0-1082 GCF_000164805.1 Carlito syrichta
CTTATTATATTGTAGTTGATGATGCTGTTAAATGTGTGGCCTGTCTCCATCAGCATTACGTATTCCTGTGAGTCAATGATAGACAAGCATGTCTCCCTCCCAAGGAAGGCTCTGCCCTCTCCATTCTAAACTGGTAGTGTCAGAATGATAGAATAGAAAGTCAACATTTTTTGACTGTAGTATGTTCCAAGTTCTGTTCTAAGCAATTTATGAAAATCAAAATTGTTTTAATTATAATAATCCTTCTATCTAGATACTACTATCTTCACTTTACAAGAAAGTAGTTAAGAAACTGTCCATGTTTCCATAACTCAGAAATAATGGAGCTAGGACTTAAATTCCAGCAGTCTTTGATCATAACAATGGTTCACAAACAGTACATGATCATTCCACATGTGTGAATACCCATTAGGAATTTCAGGGCCAGGAAGACTAGAAGCTCCTCCAGAGGGGCCAAGGCTCTCGAGGTGTCAAAATCTCACCCAGAACCTCAGGACTCAAATTGTTGCCTGAGACTTGTCCACTGTCAGTCTTCCTGCTCTGTTGGTCAGAGAAGAAAAACATCCTGCATTTTATCACTCCTACAGCACCCAGGTAGGGCAGAGGTTTTACGTACATCCCCTACAGTCCCTACCTCATGGTCTAGACATCATCCATCTCAGAGGAAAGCATAGATGGAAGCTGGGCAGAGTTTGAATAAACTGGAGGCAGAAACAGACATTCATATTGTATAATTCCCTGCAGGTAATCTTCTTGAGAGTGGTGACCGTTTTCATTGACCACTGTATTCTCTATATCCAGCACATTATAGAGAATATAGTGGTAGCTCAGTAAATACTTACTGAATGAGTTACAATAGACCTTTGCCATATAAGAGCCATCACACTAAAGTAAAGTGTAAGACCTAGGAGTCCTTCCTCCATTCCCAAATTCTAACCCCTAAACCAATCCTCTTCTGAGTTTATGAAAAGCTATCTCTGAGGTTGACTATCCTCTCTGAAGAGGGGAAACGAAGCCTTTGTTCATTCTTTTGGTTATGAGTTTGAACAATAAAAAAAGACAAGACTTTAATTTCTTATGGA
>NW_007087035.1:0-1159 GCF_000164805.1 Carlito syrichta
AAAAAATTAGTCAGGTGTGGTGGCGCATGCCTATAGTCCCAGCTACTTGGAAGGCTGAGGTGGGTAAGGCGCATGCCTGTAGTCCCAGCTACTTGGAAGACTGAGCTGAGGAAGGTAAGGCTACAGTGAGCTGTGATCCTGCCACTGCACTCCAGCCAGGGAGACAGAGTGAGACTCCAAATCAAAAAAGAAAGTGTATGCAGGAATGAGCACCAGTCTAGTTTGAATGGAGCAGAGAGAAGTAGACTATTCAGTAGAAGTATATGCCAGGAAAAGGAAAAGTAGGTAAACTGGGACCAATCTTTGTAGGGTTTGAATCAATGTCGAGCTAAAGCTCTATGCTCTTTATGTGGTAAGACACTGTTAGAGGTTTCTGAGAAAAGGGCCAAGATCAAAGTTGTGATTTAGAAAGACTGATCTAATAAAAGTATGTCCACAAAATGGACTGGAAGGAAGAAAGTGAGGTACAGAAAACAGATTTGGAGACTACGCCTATGCTACTTTGTTAAATTGGTAATATAATCTGTAAACTAAGGCTGTGACAGGGGAATGGAAAAATCAGAGAGCTTGGAAGTACACTGTCAAATCCAGGTGAAAATTAACTGGATTTGGCAAATGAACTGAGGTGTTGAGGAAAGAAAGGGCCTTGGAAATAATTCAGTTCAAGTCGAACATCTAAGACAACACTGGAGTTACTAAAAGAACAAGGAAAAATCAAATCAGAAAGAAAAGCTGGCTGGAGTGGGAAAAAGATAAATTGACCTTTAAACACAACTGGTTTTGGGTAGTAATAGAACATCCTTAAGTTTTCTGCCCACCAGAAAACCCTGCACACTTTTCTGGCCCAATTTTTAGTGGTGGCCAAGAAAGTAAAGCATACATTTAAACAAGTAAAGAATACATTAAATGTAGTGTCAATGAGAAGCTAGTCCCAGAGCATAAACATCATCAAAATTAAGCCACACAGAATGAAGTTGGCTCCCATCTCACACCATACACAAAAATTGACTCAAAATGAATCAACAAACTAAATGTAAAGAAATAAAACCAAGCCGGGCTCGGTGGCTCAGCCTGTAATCCCGCGCCTTTGGGAGGCCGAGGTGAGTGGATTGCCTGAGCCCGCGGGTTCGAGACCCGCCTGGGCAGCGAGACCTCATCT
>NW_007087036.1:0-1341 GCF_000164805.1 Carlito syrichta
GGAGCCGAGGCCGGGGCCTTGCGTTCCGGGAGACCTTGACCGGTGACCTCGGCGCCCCGCACCTCATTTTCTCTTCCGTCCGAGTGGCCTCGCCTGCTTCTAAGGAGGCTCTGAGATGGGCCGTCGCGCGTCCGGGCCCGGGGACTCTGCGGGGGTCACGGCCGGCCCCGCCGGTGTGGCCCCTGGACCACAATGGCCTTCAGAGAAAGGGTTTCTTCCTTTTTTTTTTTTTTTGAGTCGGGTCTCTCTGTGTCAGCCAGGCTGGAGTGCAGAGGCACGCTCACGGCCACCGCAGCCTCCACCTGCTGGGCTCAGGCGGTTCTTCCATCTCAACCTTCCGAGTAGCTGGAACTACAGGTGTGCACCACCACATCCGGCTTACTTTTTGGTTTATTGTAGAGACGAGGTCTCACCAAGTTGCCCAGGCTGGTCTCTAGCCCCCAGGCTCAGGCAGTCCTTTGCCTTGGCCTCCCAAAGTGCTGGCTGGGATTACAGGCTTCAGCCACCACTCCTGGCCTTATTATTTTTATTTTTTCTGAGTGTCGCCAAGGCTGGAGTGCAGCGTCACACTCACGGCCACCGCAGCCTCGACCTGCTTGGCTCAGGCAGTCCTTCCACCTCAACCTTCTAAGTTGCTGGAACTACAGACGCATGCCACCACGCCCGGCTAATTTTGTGGTTTATTGTAGAGATGAGGTCTTGCCAAGTGGCCCAGGCTGGTCTCAAATCCCGGGGGCTCAGGCAATCATTTTACCTCGGCCTCCCAAAATGCTGGGATTATAGGCGTGAACCACTGTGCTGGGCCTGGAAAGGGTGTCTTGTAGCCAAGTGTCGCCAGACCCGAAGCCCAGGATGCCAGAGATGTCGCCTCTGCCTCGACTGGCTGGCTGGTGGCAGCTAGGGACAGAGGGCCTGCCACAACAGGCCCTGCTCTCTGAAGACCCATGTGGCAGGGCTGGCCGTGCTGGCTGCTGCCGTCCTGCTCACAGGGGATCATCGTGTGACCCGTCGAGATGAGCAAAGTCAGGGCCTGGCTTTGCTCTTCCGAGGCCAAGTGCCTCCCTCTGCACACGTGTGTGTTCTGTGACCACGCTAGTAGAGTTGGCACCAAGGACAATGTCTGGGTTCTTGCCCGGCGCCTCCTGGCCAGGTGAACTGGGGTGGCCGGAGTAGGATTCAGCCTCCCACAGGAAAGGAGAACGCCCTTAGTCATGTTAAGAATTACCCATTTTAGCCGGTCTCTGTGGCTCAGCCTGTAATCCTGCGCCTTTGGGAGGCTGAGGTGAGTGGATTGTCTGAGCCCGCAGGTTTGAGACCCGCCTGGGCAGCGAGACCTCATCT
>NW_007087036.1:1949-17466 GCF_000164805.1 Carlito syrichta
GGCATGGTGGCACATGCCTGTGGTTCCAGCTACTTGGAAGGCTGAGGTGGAAGGATTGCCTGAGCCCAGCAGGTCAAGGCTGCAGTGACCATAAGTGTGCCACTGAACTCCAGCCTCGGCGACAGTGAGATTCCAACTCAAAGAAAAAAAAATTGCCCATTTCTGAGCTGGGTGCAGGGGCTCAGGCCTCTAATCCCAGCACTTTGGGAGGCCAAGGCGAGAGGATTGCCTGAGCCTCTGGGTTTGAAACCAGCCTGGGCAACATAGTGAGACCTCATCTCTACAATAAATCAAAATAGTAGCTGCGCATGGTGGTGCAAGCCTGTGGGTACAGCTGCTTGGAAGGCTGAGGTAGAAGGATCGCCTGAGCCCAGCAGGTCGAAGCTGTGGTGGCTGTGAGCAGAAAGCTAAGTGAGATGGGCCCCAAAGCAGACGTTTCTGGGAGTGAGTGTCCAGGGAGCTGCCGCAGTACTTGGGTGGGCCTCAGCTGTCCCCGGACCACCTGCAGGTGTTTACCAATGGACAGAGTGGGAAGGAGTGGAGCTCCCTTTGTGATCATGAGGTATGAGGCTGAACCCTGTTTCCTGCCAGGACTGGGCGCCAAGACCACCTTCCTGGGTGCTCCAGCCTTTTTGGTGTTCCTGTGTGAGTGTAAACCAGGGCAGGTACAGCCACATGTGTGTGCTTTAGTGTAGATTTGCATGTCTCCATATGTGCATGTATGAGTGCAGACAGATGTGTGTGTTCATGTGCACATATGTGCATATGTGAGTGTAAACGGGTGTGTGTCCATATGTGCACTTGTGAGTGTAGATATGTATGTGTCCATATGTAAACATGTAAGTGTAGATGCCTGCGTGTGTCCGTATGAGCATGTATGAGTGTAGGCAGGTGTATGTGTCCGTATGTGCACGTGAGTGTAGACAGGTACACTTGGGTATCTGTGTGTGTGCAAGTGTAGACAGGTGCATGTGCATGTACTCATGTATACTCACGAGTGTAGATCTGTGGATGTGTGTGACCGTTTGTCCATGTGTGAGTGTAGACAAGTGTTTGTCCATATCTGCATGCGTGAGTGTAGACAGGTACGTGTGCGTGTGCTGGACCCTGCTGGGTGGGTGTGGGTGCGTGCTGGCTCCAGGCCTTCTCAGGCATGCGGGGTTCCCTTGTCCTCACAGAGCCCGTGGGAGAGAGGAGCCCCTTAACTTAGTGAGAAATAGGCCAGGGAGGCCAGATGACTTGGCCAAGGTCACAGAGCTCATATGTGCTTGAGTCAAGATCTGGAGAGCAAGTGATCGAAACCCCACGGGTCAGCACGGTCATGCCAGATGGTGCTGGAGGCTCTGCCATGGGGCTGGCGGGGTGGGTCAGCTCCGTGGGGATGACAGCTCTGAGTGGGAGAGACAGAGCTGGAAACCCAGTGTCTTCAAAGAAGGCAAAAATGCGGCATGTGGTCTGGATCCTGTAAATTAAGGACCCCTGTTCCATGTTCCAAGATAGACATGTTCAGTGGAGTGCTGGCAGGGTCCTCTCAGCAGTGGTTCTGTGTCTTCTTTGCAGACCACTCACTGCTTGTTGGGGCCCAGAGGCTGCGTGGCCCTGGAACACGGCCCTCTGCAGAGCCCGGTGTGGGTTGGAGCCGCTCTTCTGCCCCCTCTGCCCTCCCCCTCCCGGCTCTGGCCATACCTTGCAGCCCATCCACAGCTGGGACTGGGGCCATGGTGTCCAGGTGGGCCCCCCTTTGTGACCTGGCCCCCCGCTGCCTCTGGCTCCTGGGGGTTGTACTCCTGCTGGAGGTGTCTGCACGCCCCGCCAACCACTCGTCTGCCCGGGAGAGAGCAGCCAGCAGGGAAGAGAGAGAGATCCTGCCCCCAGACCACCTGCACGGGGTGAAGCTGGAGCAGGACGGGCACCTCAACAAGGACTTCCACCAGGAGGTCTTCCTGGGCAAGGACATGGACGGCTTCGATGAGGATGCAGAGCCACGGCGGAGCCGGCGGAAGCTCATGGTTATCTTCTCCAAGTAGGTGCCCGCCTGCCTGGGCCACGTGCTCGCGTGCCTGGCCGTGGCATCGCCTTGTGTGGGGACATTGCTGGGAGCGAGCTCTCCATGGTGACACCCGGGAGCCTGTGATGCAGGGATGGGAACGTGCTGGCAGCTGCGGGTCAGCAGGGCTCGCAGGGCTGGAGGCGGTCCTGCCAGCCTGTCCCAGACCCTACAACTGGGGTCTTTAGGACAGCCGGATGAGGTGCCTGCCCCCGTCCCCGTACCTCTGCGCCAGCGACAGGCGGGGAGCAGTCACAGCAGGAAGCACCCCTGGTAGGCCTGGCCACACACTGAGGACAGCGCCTTGAGGTGGGGACGGGAGACGCCGAGTGCAGGCGAGACAGACCATGGGGCGCGGAGAGAGCCGGCATGGGTGTCCAGGTCTCCCCTGTCATCCCTGTGCTACCCGGTCAGGCGCCTGTGCGTGGAGCTGGCGCATCCCCAGGAGTGCTTGCTGACCTCACCTTCCCCCCAGGAGAAGCAGAGCAGCCATCTTGTGACCTCCCCCCAAGTCTCTGGTCCCTTGGGACAGGCCTCCTCCCTTTGCCCCCTTTCTCCAAAACCTGGCTTAAGGGTCCGAGGTGGACTGTGTTCAGCCCTGGGGGAAAGGTCCTGCGATGTCACCCTGTGTCTTGGGCGGAGTGATGGTCCTGAGCCCATGTGCTCGGTGTCCGAGTCATCCCCGGAGGATGCCTGCTGTGGGGTAGGGGCAGGAGCACGTAGTGCCACACGTTCCCCAGGCTGGCTCCCCCGACAGCATGGGGAAGGGGCGCTGGGAAGAGTGCCAGGGTGCATCGAGAGGACCTGAATACACCAGGCCTGCTAGGACCTCCAGGCCCCAGGCGCACAGTGGCAGGCAGCCTTGGCCCAAGGCCTGCTGGAGGGGCTGGGCTTTCCTGATTCTGTCAAGGGCCACAGAGTGCCGAGGGAGGTGGGTACCTGAGAGCCTGTGTGCAGAGTCAGACTCTGGAACCAGCAGGCGGGGCAGGGGATAGGGTGGGAGTCTCAGGAGTGGCCTGGGCACGCCAGAGCCCTGGGGGAGGGCAGAGTGCGCCACAGGACTGAACACCCCCGAGAGATGCAGGTGCCAGCATGTGGACCTGGGCTCCAGGCACGTTGTCCCTTTGTATGTGTCCCCAGACAGGTGGGTTGGGGTTTTTCGTAGGGTTGTGTTCATCCGATGATGATTTGATTGCCTAGCAGAGGCTGGTTCCCTGGTCTGTCTGGACGGCCACCCTGAGCCCACAGAGGCCTTCCTGGCACTGTGGGGTACAGGTCACTGTGTCTGTCCTGCCAGCATTGCGGGTGGACCGTACCTCTTGGGCAGGCCAGGGCCCAGATCCAGGCTGCCTCTGGGCTGAAACCTGGCTCGTGTGTCCTCTGACAGGACAGGGGTTCCTTTTCTTTTCTTTTTTTTTTTGAGTTGGAGTCTCACCCTGTCACCCAGGCTGGAGTGCAGTGTGGTGGCCACTCACAGCCACCCCAGCGTCGACCTGTTGGGCTCCGGTGATCCTTCCGCCTCAGCCTTCCAAGTAGCTGGAACTACAGGCACATGCTACCATGCCTGGTTAATTTTTAAAAATTTACTGTAGAGACAAGTTGTCTGCGCTGTTCTTGAACCCGCAGGCTCAGGCAATCCAGTCGCCTTGTCCTCCCAGAGTGCTGGGATTACAGGCTGAGCCATTGAGCCCAGCCAGGGGTTCCTTTTGGTGCCTGCGAAGAAACTGGAGCAGTGCTCTTGGAGAGATGGGCACAGGGACCTGGGAAGTAGCCGTGGCTTCCCCAATAGCAACACCACGCCCACGGAACATGGGTCAGAACCAACTCCATTCTGTTTCACATGGTTTTCCTTCGTGTCCTCTTTCTGCCCAGGTCCCAACCAGGCCCCGCTTTGGCCACCCTGTCCCTGCAGGCTGGGCTGGGATAGCGTCTCCAATGCACCTGTTTTCCTGGACGTGGCAACTCTGTGGAGGCTGTCCCTGTTGCTAGTATGGTCCTCAGTGGGGCCCATGTGATGTGCTCTCTCCTTTGTGGACTGGGGTGTGTGTTTCCTGAAAGAACACCCACCCTAGTGAGGACCCCTGACGTCAGCATGGGACCCCTGGGATGTTGCCCTGGGTCTCCTGGCACAGGTGGTGACAGCCAGGTATCTCCTCTCCCTCCCCACCTGTCCTCAGAAGGAAGTCCCAGGGTCCAGCCCCCTGGTGCAGGGGTGTCTGCAGATGCTGCCAGGAGTCTCCTGTGGGAGGACTTTGTCTCCGTGGACATGTGGTGTGTGCTTGGGTGTATTCCTGGGCTGCTCATTCTGCTGCTGGCATGGACTGGCCTTGGCCACTAGAGCACCTTCATGTGTCCTCTGAGCAGGTCCTTCCCCACACTGGCCAGTGCTCCAGGCCTATCTTATGAGTCACCTGTCCCTCCCTGCATCAGCCGCTTCTCAAGGACCCCTGGATCCTATGACTGGAGAAAGAGTTTAGAGTCCAGGATCTGGGTGCTGGGTGTTACTGTCCATAGTCCTCTCAGGGAACATAGGCTGATAATGTGCATGTATACTAACCCTGTGCACACTAATCCTGCACACGAGTGTTTGCTAACCTCGTATACACATGTGCGTGTGCAGACTATACACATGCTAACTCTGTACATGTGTGTGCTCACCTGTACATGCATGTGTGTGTGAGCTAAGTGTAAGTGAACATGACATCCTCACTCTGTTCCCCCCCCCCGTCATTTGCACAGATGTCTCTGTGTCTGTAGCATCCCTCAGCTGTGCCCTGTGGATCTCTGTGGGGGACAATGTGGAGCCTTTGGTGGCTCTGTCGTTCCTGAGAACTTGCCAGCGCTGGCTTATAGGTGCCCACAGCCACAGGGCCACCTGGCGGCGGCCTCCCCGTGGCCGGCATGATCTTGGGGGCCTGTGGTGCTAAGGTGCCTTTGGGCCCCTTTGGGGTGGTGGGGCTGTGCCTGCCCGGCTGGTGCTGTGGGAGAGGTGAGGGGGTTTGGGCAGGCAGCCTGCCTCTTTCCCAGGGAGACCTTTGTCAGCAGTGCTCGGGGTATCATGCTGCTAGGGCTGCTCAGTGCTGCTACAGAGAGCACTAGCCTGGGTGGTCCAGCGGTGGGCCACGTGGCTCCCAGGTTGGAAGCCGCAGGCCCGTGGCCCAGAGGCTGTGTCTGGCGAGGGCCTTCCTGCTGTGTCTCAGTGCCAAGGGGCCACTGGCCAGAGCCTGGGGGAGGGGCTGGGCGTGTACTTGCAGGAGGGACCCCTCCTGCAGCAGTGCCGTTAGCCTGTCGGCAAGCCAAAGCCGACCTGACTGCCTCTCGGAGGCCCTGCTCTTGACACCGTTGCCTTTGGGTTTCAGTGTCCAACACATGGGCCCTGGGGACATGATAACCGCGGCAGAGGCAGGGCCTTTGGGCTTGCAAGGACACAGTGCTGAGGCCCACTCTGTCCAGCAGAGTGACGGTCCCCTCCCTGCTCACACATGTGACCTGCCTGGGGAACCCGCGGGGCCTCCTGGTCTGAGCCAGCTCCGTGTCCCTGATCCCTGTGCCCATGTCCCCAAGCCTCTGCGTTTGTCTCCCGAGACTCTGAGTCTCTCTGCCAAGTCCCTGGGTCGGCTCTATCCTTGGACACGTTAAGTCCCCAAAGAGTCTTTTTCGAAATCCTGTGTCTTTACATCCACAGGAAGGTTTGTGTGGTCAGTCCTGGAGTCGCTGAGATGAATCACAAGGATGGGACTTGGGATGCTGCTGGTGGGGCGAGGGCTTGGGACATTCTGCCTGAGGTGCTGCGTGGGAGGGAGGGAGGGAAGGTCCCCGTCTTCCCAGTGGCGAGACTGTGCCACCACCTTCCCCGGTGTACCCGACCATGCTGGTGTTCTCTGACACATCCTTGCCGTGAGAGCACACGGCCCCTAGAGTCCCTGGGCCGCCCTCTGCTGGCTGGCTGGGTCCTGAGCCCTCATCTGACACCTGCCCCTCTGCCTGCAGGGTGGATGTGAACACTGACCGGAAGATCAGTGCCAAGGAGATGCAGCGCTGGATCATGGAGAAGACGGCAGAGCACTTCCAGGAGGCTGTCCAGGAGAACAGGGTGCACTTCCGAGCTGTGGACCCCGACGGCGATGGTAGGGGCGGAAGTGGGGAGGAGATGGGGCGGGTGGATGGGCTGAACTGGGCTGAGGCACGGCGGGTGCTCTAGCCACCCTTTCTGCAACTGTGAGCATGAGGACCTCTGCGCTGATGCCACGTCTGTGATGACAGAGGGAGTGCAGAGAAAATACTGGGTGTGACCCTGGTAGCGCCCAGGAAGCTGGGTGCCCCTCCCTTGGCGTGGCCCTGTCTGTGTGCTGCTAGCTCACACTTCAGTAGCCCGAGGGAGAGATGTTCCCGCTGGCTTTGTGGGTGAGGACACTGGGTGGGCCCAGCTAGGACATGGCATTGGGTGTGGTGGCACTCATGTCCCGGGAGCTTCGGATACGCACACCTGCCCACCTCACCCCGTGTGCTGTCTGCTGTCAGGCCACGTGTCGTGGGACGAGTACAAAGCCAAGTTCCTGGCCAGCAAAGGCCACAGTGAGAAGGAGGTTGCCGAGGCCATCAGGAACCACCAGGAGCTCAAGGTCGACGAGGAGAGTGAGTGCTCTGGGTGGGAAGGCAGGGGGGCGCTTCCAGGCTGGGGGTCTGCCCGTGACCTGAGAGTTCACAGTGCTGAAACCGATCTTTCTGGGTTGCGTGGGGAGGACTGCGTGCACGTGTGTGTGTGTGTGTGTGTGTGTGTGTGTGTGTGTGTGTGTGTGTGTGTTTTGAGTGTGCATGCGTGTGCATACGTGTTCGCCCTGACGGTGTGACCCACAGGGGCGGGTGTTGGCTGCCGGGGGAGGCGGGTGAGGCTGCTGCTGCTGCCGGGTGCCAGGATCAGTGGGAAGCAGGCTCGTTCGCCCGGGCCCCTCCCGTCCTGCTGGGAGTGGCCCCTCGGGAGCAGGTGGTGTGCCATTCAGTTGTTAGAGCCTCAGGAGAAGCCCCAGCTGTCGCCCCGGGTAGGGTCTTGCCTACGCTCTGAGGCCCAGAGGACCCAGCCACTCGAGGCACAGGTTGCCAGGTAGAAGGCACAGCCCACGTGGGGCCCCAAGCCACCGAGGAGAGGGTGGGGCCGGGCCCGCCTCTGAGGAGGGCCTGGCTCTGGGACCAGGCGTCTGGTGGAGATGTGCTTGGCGGCCAGGTGGTGGACTGGGCAGTGGGTGGGCTCCTGGGCCCCTTCAGGGTGACCCTCTTCCCTGGGGTTGGGGTGCAGCCTGCAAGCGTCCTCAGCTCTGGGCAGGGTGGAGCTGGCGTCTGTGGGAAGGGAGTGAACGGGTAGGACCTGTTGGCCAGGGCTAAGGGCGGGATCAGGTCCTGGGTCAGGAGAGCGGTCAGTAGGCGGAAGTCTCCGGAGGCGAAGTCAGATGGGCCTGGCCAGGCCACCCTCTGCTCTGGGCTCTGCGGACCCTCCAGCGGCTGCTGTTGGCACGTTTGACTCGTTTGGGCTCTGTGAAGACACCAGGAGGTGCCTGCGTCTTTTGTTCCTCTGCTGATGAGGGGTGCGTTCCACTGCCTGGGTAGCATCCGGCTGCCCCCGTGGGGCAGGGCAGGTCGTGCAGGGCCCACGAGGCGGATTGTGGGGCGCAGGGCATCCCCCCACAGGGCACATCAGGCAGGCCATCGCTCACGGGCGGGCCGTACATGTCTGACACCTTTAGTTTTTGCTGGTCAGTTGGTCGGTGATGCGTGTTTACCTCCCAGAGTCTCAAGGTGACATCGTGACCTCATCCTTGAGACTCTTTCCCCCCTTTGGCTCTGGCCCCCGGCGCCAGCTTACCCAAGACTTTGGTTCTGTCCTGTCCGAAACCCACACAATGGACTGTTTTTCCTTCCCAGAACAGCTGTTTTCATTCCCTTGCTGCTTCCGTTTTGTGTTTCTGTTCCCTGAAGGTTGAAGGTGTCCTTTAGTGGTAAGGGATCCCCAGGGCCCTGTCCTGTGGGCGGTTTGCACAGGCCACACTTGGAGCTATCCCTTGTGGCCCCGAAGGAGAGGTAGGTGTCCCTGTGCCCCGTGCCTGACTCCTATGAGGTCTGGTCTGTCCCTGGTGCCGTCTACTTGGGTGTGGCTGTTCTGTGCAGAACACGTCCTTCCTGGACCTCAAACTCCAGGTGTCTCTGTGAAGCCCTACCCACTGCCTGGGCCACACAGAGGTGTGTTTAGAATGCACTCTGTGTTCTGGAGTCTTTGTGTGCCCCGAAGCAGCAACCCTGCTGTGCTGTGTCTGTGCCACCTCCTTGACCTTAGTACACAGCGGTGCTGCCTCTGGCTTTTGGTCTGGGGACCCAGGAGGAGCAACCCCTGGACACTAGAGGGAGGGACTGGGAATCCCAGCAGGCACCTCTCCACGACCTCTGTCCCTTTCTTGTGTGGCTCCTGTGAGAGCCACGCCCAGTGAACAACGTGAGTCTGAGGTCTCCGTCTGTTCACCACAGGTCCAGTTCTGGAGGCCGAGGTGGAGGTTGGGAAGTGGACTCACCGGGACCCGAGGGGCCACTGGCCCCTCAACTTCTGCTGCTGCAACCTCTCCCTTGGCTGCTGTGGGGCTGCCTTCTCCCTGGGTCTGTGTGTACCCTTCCTATGGGACACTAGCGGTTGGATGTAGACCATGGCCTGACCCAGGACACTCTCATCTCTGTGTCCTCCCTCATGGCAGAGACCCTGGGTCGAGGCTGGGTCGGGACACAGAGCTCCTTTGGTTGGCCTAAGGTGGGCACCTGGGCTGGATGGTGTCCTGACTAGAGGGCCTCAGGCAGCCTGTCCCAGGACGCTCGTGCCCATCTGTCCCCAGAGCGACAGTGGAGGAGACTGGCTGAGGGCGTTGGCCCCAGACCCCTGCTCCGTCGCTCTCATCCTCCCCTGACTGAGCTTGTCAGGATTGCTCAGAAAGCAGGTTGCTCAGAAAGCAGCAGAACTTGATGGCATCTGGGCCTTTTCTGTGGTGACCAAGTGACTGCTGGGTTTGCACTGATGGGTAGAGTCGGGCCAGTGGAGGGTTCAGGGCCGGACTAGCGCCTAGTCAGCAGCTACAGCAGGTCCTTAAATGGGCTAGGATGTCACATCTGCCCCAAGATTGAGACAGGCCTGGGTGGGATGTCGGGGACGTCCTGGAGGGCTGGGCCATGTACCCAAAGGCCTGGCTGGGCCGGAGCGGGAGTCCGTGCCAGCTCTGCTCAGTCACCACCTCAGTCATTTCTGGAACCTGGGTTTTCCTCCCATGTGAAGTTACACATGAAGGGAACGGAAAAGGATGAGCTGACACCTTTACTGCTTATTCACTGCTGGTTCATACCTGAGTCAGTCTCATGGCAGTTTCCATTCTCCCAGGGAGCACATGACTGGGTGTGGCCTGGGGTGGGAGAGGTCTGGGCCACGTCAGAGGTGATCCAGGGCCTGTCCAGGGGGATCGGTCATGATGGGGGGGGTGTCTGTGGTATATCTGGGGCAGGTTCTGGGCTATGCCTGGGAGTTCTGGGCTGTGTCTGGGGATGTGTGTGCTGTGTCTGGGGGAGGGTCTGGGCTGAGTCTCGGGGCGGCTCTGGGCTGTGTCTTAGGGAAGTTCTGGGTTATGTCTGGGGACCTGGGCTGTGTCCTGGGGGGATCCAGACTCTTGTCTGGTGGGGGTCGGCTGTGACTGGGGGATCCAGGCTGTGTCTGGGGTGGTCTGGGTCATGATGGGGTTCTGAAGGGGATTCTGGAGGGGGCCCCAGGCTGTGTCTGGGGGGTCTGGGATGTGTTCAGGGAGTCTGGGTTATGAATGGGGGGGTCTGAAGGAGGAGTCTGTGCTGTGTCTGGAGGGAGGTCCGGGCCTTGGGGGGGGACTCTGGGACACATCTGGCGGGGGTCCAGGCCCTATCTGGGATGGTCTGAGCCATCTAGGGGAGAGCCCAGGCTGTGTCTGGGGTAATCTGGCCGTGACTGGGAGGGTTCTGTGTGTCGCGAGTGGGCCCCAGACTGTGCGTGGCCCTGTGCTGCCCTCCAGTGCCTCTCAGAACTTTCTGGGTTGTGCACAGGGGTGCCCCTGCTGCGGTGCTCATGGACGCTGCCCTTCTCAGCACAGGAAGTCCTTGAGAACCTCAAAGACCGGTGGTACCAGGCAGACAACCCCCCCGCAGACCTGCTGCTGACTGAGGGCGAGTTCCTGTCGTTCCTGCACCCCGAACACAGCCGGGGCATGCTCAAGTTCATGGTGAAAGAGATCGTCCGTGACCTGGGTGAGACTGGTGGGGCGCTGCACCTTCCTGGGAGGGTCGGGCGTCGCCAGAGGTGGGGGTGGGCTGGGCTGGGCTTCGCAGCAGGTCCCGGAGCGCTGCCTCTGCGGCTGGGCTCGTGTCTCACGCGTGGGTACCTGGCGCAGATGCTCGCGGGGTCCTTTGTGAGGTCCTGTATGAGGCCCCATGCGAGGTCCTGTGCAGGGTCCCCTGTGAGCATCCGATGCCCCGTTCCACAGACCAAGACGGCGACAAGCAGCTGTCACTGCCTGAGTTCATCTCTCTGCCCGTGGGCACTGTCGAGAACCAGCAGGGCCAGGACATCGATGACAACTGGGTGAAAGACAGAAAGAAGGAGTTTGAGGAGCTGATCGACTCCAACCACGATGGGATCGTGACCATGGAGGAGCTGGAGGTGAGCCTGGGGAGGACCCTGAGATGGGGAGGGGCCCTGGGGGTGACTCCAAGATAGGGGGACCCTGAGAACAAGGGGAGGGGGTCTTGGGGGGCTGTGATCTCAAGATGGTGGCCCGAGAATGAGGGGAGAGGACCCTGGGGGTGTGGGGCCAATCTGAGAACAAGGGCACCTTGGGGGGGTGTGACCCAAGATGGCTAGAGGGATCCTGAGAATAAGGGGAGAGGACCCTGGGGGAAGGTGTGACCCTGAGATGGCCGAGAGGATCCCAAGAACGAAGGGAGGGGGCTCTCAGGGTGGGGGTGACCCTGAGATGGGCGGGGGAAGATCCTGAGGATGAGGAAAAGGGGCCTTGGAGGGAGATGTGACCCCCAGGGGGGCCCTGAGGATGGCCAGGGTGGTGGAGGAAGGGTGTGGCCCTGAGGATGACGTGGGGTGGCGGGGAGGTGTGACCCCAAGACGGGCGAGGTGGTCCCAAGAATGAGGGGAAGGGCTCTGGAGGGAGGTGTGACCCAGAGATGGGTGGGGGGTGACCCCAAGAACAAGGGGAGCTGTGACCCTGAGGTGGGTGGGGTGAAGGGTGTGGACCCAAGGATGACCTGGAGTGGTGGGGAGGTGTGACCCTGAGATGGGCAGGGGTGTGACCCTGAGGATGGCTGGGGTAGCAGGGGCGGGTGTGAGTCTGAGGACGGCCTAGGTGGTGAGGGAGAGTGGTGAGGGGTGACCCAGAGATAGGTGGTGGTGGGAAGGGTGTGACCCCAGAGGGCGACCTGGGTGGTTGGGGGAGGGTGTGACTGGGGGAGCGTTGTGACCCTGAGGATGAGGGGAGGGGGACCCTGGAGGGAGGTGTGACCCCGAGATGGGCAGTGGCGGAGAAGGGGATCCTGAGAGTGCCTGGGCTTGTGAGGGAAAGGTGTGACCCCGAGATGGGTAAGGGGAGAGTGTGATCCTGAGGGTAGCCCGGGGTTGTTGGGGGAGGGTGTGATCTAGGGGGCTGTTGTGACCCTGAGATGCGGGGGGAGGAAGCTGTGACCCTGAGGGTAGCCTGGGCTTGTGAGGGGAGGGGGTGGCCCAAGATGGGTGGGGGAGGGGTGTGACCCAAGCACAGGCCCTGAGAGGGGCGTCCCTTCGTTTGGGCCTGAAACAGGAAACCGGGCAGGTGGCTGGTTGCGAGCCCTGAGCCTGTCACTTGACACCATGGCCTGTGGTTGGCCTGGCATTGTGGGTGTTTATGCCCAGATTGGAGGCCAGAAGGCCCTGTGAGGGAGATGCCTGTCCCTGTCTGCGCCTTGGCCGACTCCTGGCCTGGCAGCGCCCTCTGTGGGAGGTGTTCGGCGATTCTTTTGGGGAAGCACAGGCAAGCGTGTGTTGGCTGGGCTGGTTCTGACGTGACCTCGGTCAGAGTCCAGGTGGGCAGGGCCGCTGGGAACCACTCCCTTCTCGGAAGCATCTTCCTGGTGTTGCAGGTGCCCTGGGCTTGTTTTGTTCCCACTGCTGAGTGAGTCATTCCGTCTCACACCAGAACCCTCTGAGTCCTGCTGACAGCCAGGGGTAGGACGGGCCGGGGTTTTAGGGACCCATCAAACGGGTCCTGGCGCCCACCTGCCCTGCCCACCGGGGGCGATGCAGCCCAGCTTTGCGTGACCCTTGCGGGCCTCGGGCAGGCCTTCGGTGTTCAGCCTCTCCCCATCCTGGCTCCTTCCCACCCTTGGCATCTCCCTTTCGGAACATTCCAGAACGTGCCCATGTCCCCAGCTTGCAGCCAGAGGGGTGTCTTAGACAAGGGGCTGCTGCCATGGGTGGCTGCCGTGTCAGAGCCGTCACCCCTTCTCTTGGTGGCGTAGCGCCTTGGTGGGCTGGGCGGAGTCCCAGGCACTTGCGTGTCACAGCCATGACCGGAGTGTAGGGAGGGCTGGGTTGGGCCGCTCAGGCTCGTGTGCTCGGTGGGAGCCCGCAGCCCGGCGTCGTCGGCCCTGACCGCGCGGCGTGCCCTGCAGAACTACATGGACCCCATGAATGAGTACAGTGCGCTCAACGAGGCCAAGCAGATGATCGCCATCGCCGACGAGAACCAGAACCAGCACCTGGAGCCTGAGGAAATCCTCAAGTACAGCGAGTTCTTCACGGGCAGCAAGCTGGTGGACTATGCCCGCAGTGTGCACGAGGAGTTCTGAGGCGGCGGCCACTGACGGCGCCCTCTTGGCACCCGGGCCCGGCCCGGCTGGGCTGTGTCGCGGGCCGGGGCCTCTGTCCTCCGGGACCACAAAGTCCCTGCCTGGACTTCTGAGAACCGGACTTGCGTGCATGGCCCCGCCGGTGCTGTGGGAACGGACGCCACTCCTGCTGCTTCTCGCAAACAGAAAGACTGAGGCAGCTTGCCTGTGTTTCGCTGGAAGTGAGTGGCAGGAAGCCGGGGGCGCCTGCCCTCACGGCGGGGCTGGCCCGCAGCTGCTGCCTGAGGAAGCACCAGTGTTTGTTGTGACAAGAATCACATTAATCTGTGTTAAAATATAGTTGCCTTTTTCTCTCAGCTTCGTTCTTTGGGTTAGAAAATACAAATCAGTCTGGAATGCTGGTGGCCTGGCGGTTTCCGAAGTGTTGGAGGTGGCCGTGTGGGTTGGAGGCCTGGCGGAGGAGGCCCGAGGCTGGCGGCCCCAGTGAGGTCGGGGCAGGAGAGACGTGTGCTAGGATGCTGCGTGTGTTCCTCCCTGTGGCACGTGGGGGCCCAGGCCCTGAATGCTGGCTCTCCAGCAGGAACTTGGGGGTTGCGGGGCACCCCCTCCTGAGCCTGTCCTGCTGTGCTCACATCGCCCGGCCCTGCCACAGGCAGGCGGGCACCGGGCTGGTTCCCAAATGAGAAGGGTTCTCAGGCCAGCGCCGGTGCGAGTGGCGGGAGGCAGGTCCTCGGTTCGCCTTGGGACCTGCCCGGAGCCCCCGCACATCCCCCACCACCTGGACTCAGCCCTCCCCCTCGGAGGTCCCGAGCCAGCAAGGGTGGTGGCAGCCATGGCACCAGCGTCTCGCCCTGAGGGTGCTGCCCCCTCCCAGGTGGAGCTGCAGGCTGAGCCGGGCTGCTCCAGGTGCCCAGGGCCGTGTGGGCCGAGTGGGGTCCAGCCCTAGGTGTCCAGCTCAAGACGCTGTCTCCAGCCTGGCCATGGCCTGTCCTGCAGCCCTCGGAGCCCCAGACCCTGGGTCAGTGTCCCGCCGGCTGTGGCCACCTGACTTCTGCGGGTACAGTGCCTCTGCCGCTCGCCTCAGGCCCAGGACAAGAGCCAGAGGGCTGTGGGTCACAGTCGCCTGTGGGTAGATGTGGCCCGTGGCCAGGCATGCAGGGCTGTGGGCTACTGAGAAGCCTCTCCCCAGGAGGGACGGGTCGCCCCTGCGAGAGCCCGGAGAGGAAGGTGCCCAGAATGGAGTCCCGCCACTAAGACAGCGGGTTTACCTGAACTTCAGAAGCTATGTGCACCTGTCTGACTTCTCTCATGTCGGCAGGAGGCAGGGTTTGAACATAGCACTGACCCTTCCAGAAGATGTTCAAAGTTTCCTCATTTGCCCACGCACTGCTGAGGATGCTCGAGTTCCCTGTCCCCAGGACCCCCCTGAGCTTCGGAGGAGTGGGGAGGGTGCCCCTCGAGGCCCAGCCACCCCTCCCCCACGCCTGCCCCAGCCTGCCTTGTGCCTCTGGTGGAATTTCCCGCAGGTGGGTCCAGGGAGCAGTGCTACCTGTGCTCTCGGAAGGAAGGGGATTTCCAACCCCTTCCCTGCCGTCCCCCCTGCAGGGTGGCCCCTCTCCACTGGCAACTTTTTAAACCGTCTTTTGGATAGTCGTGCAAGGGTCACAGTGGGCCTCCTGCCTGCACCTGTTCCTGGCAAGCCCCTTCCTCAGGGGACCCTGGAACCGGGGAGGGGTTTGCACATAGGGAGAGAAACGTGCTTGTGTGCATCAGGTGAGATCAGGACCGCCCTCCTGGCCCCTCGTCAGAGACCCTGCCCCAACAGCACACTGGGGTCAGGGCCTCCATGCAGGACTTGGGCTCGACTCAGCCCGTGGACACCTGCCCTGCTCAAGGGCACTTGGTTGCTCGAGAAACATCACGTGCGTGGACCCTGGTCATGAAGTGTTCATCACGACATGGCCGTTGTCTGGAGCTAGTCTAGGACCCTTGGCGGAGACCATGCCCCAAGACCAGGTAGTGCCCCCTCCAGAAGGTGCAGACCAAGGGGCCTCTCTCCCGACTCAGTGCGCCGCCTCAGTTTACCCACGTGCTCTGTGCACCTCTTTGCTGAGGGGAGCTGCAGGCCCATTCTCACTTGGGTCTTGGTGCCTGGCTGAGGCTGGGGCAGGGCCGAGGA
Organism: Carlito syrichta; assembly: GCF_000164805.1. Classification (NCBI taxonomy): domain Eukaryota; kingdom Metazoa; phylum Chordata; class Mammalia; order Primates; family Tarsiidae; genus Carlito; species Carlito syrichta. The sequence goes on from NW_007087036.1 coordinate 17,054, forward strand.
GGAGCCCAGTGCCAGAGGGGCCAGCCGAGTGACCTTTCTGCAACAGCCAGGGTCAGGGTCGCCATCCTGCCAACTTCCTCCTCCCCGCCCCTCCCCGTCCCTCCCCTCTCCTCCCCTTCCCTTACCTCCCACCCCCGCAGCCCTTATAGTCACATCCTGCAAGGAAAAACCCAGATGGGGGTGGCAGCGGAGACGAGGATGTGCGTGGGGGCTCGGCGGCCGGTGCGCCAGGTGCCCTGCTCGGGCCTGCTGCTGCTGCTGGGACTGGCGCTGGGCGCCGCGGCCCGGCTCAACTGTGTCGGGGACACCTACCCCAAGGGCAGCAGGTGCTGTCGGGAGTGCCCACCAGGTGAGGGCCCGGTCTGGGCGAGGGCACCCGGATGCTGGCAGGGACGGGCGGCTTGGAGGCTGGT
>NW_007087036.1:17486-21637 GCF_000164805.1 Carlito syrichta
AGGCCCAGAGGACTGCAGGCAAGTCCATAGGCCTGGGCTCCGCGTGGCCTCGGCCTGATGCCAGCCGGGCCTTGCCGCAGGCCAGGGGATGGTGAGCCGCTGTGACGACTCCAGGGACACCGTGTGCCAGCCATGTGAGCGCGGCTTCTACAATGAGGCAGTCAACTACGAGACCTGCAAGCCCTGCACACAGTGCAACCGGGGTGAGCCTGCCCCGGCCCCGCCCCACCCCACGGCCCCACTCAGTGTTGGGGGGGGCAGCCACTTCCCATGAGGCTGCCAGGGGGCTCCCCTCAGCCACAGACTCAAACCTCAAACCACAGTAGGGTCTGCTCCGCCCCAGGGGTCCCTTGCAGAGCTGAGGTATCTCCCAGGGGCACCTCCCTTCTCCCAGGCCCCCACCCTCTCCCCCACAGCTGTACCTTGGCTGGGAAGCACATCCGGCGGCCAGCCAGCACCAGCTCCACGTGGAGTCGGCATGAAGACCGTCTGGCCACGTGGAATTGCCCAGGCTGGCCCGGGGGGCGGGGGGCAGAGCCATGGACAGTCTTGCCTCGGGTGCTGCGGGCCGAGGCAGGTGAGGAGGGCAGGGAGCCAGGCTGGGGCACCTGGGATGGGGCCACAGCCCGACAGCCTCACGGGGCCGCCCTGGGGCTGTGGCCAGAGGGACTGAGCGTCCAGGCAGGCGTTGCCGGAGCCTCGGGGGCTGTCTGGGCAGCGTCCCCAGGCTGCAAGGGGTTCCCGGTGTTGGGCGACCCTCAGCCTCGGTCTCTACACCCCTCAAGTTGCCTGTCCCTCCTGGTAGTCTCCCCTGCACACCCTGCTTGACAACCCCCCGACCATCTGCCTAGGAAGTGGGAGTGAACTCAGATGGACATGCACATCCACAAAGGACGCGGTCTGTAGGTGCCGGCCAGGCACCCAGCCCCTGGACAGCGGCTACAAGCGTGGAGTTGGTGAGCCTTGGGGTGCGGGCGGCTGTGAGGCTGGCGGGCTGTGTGCTCGTCCTAGGTGCTGGCCTCAGCAATGGCACAAGGGACCATGTCCCCACTGCCACGTCCCTGTCCCTACACCCTACGCTCCCACACCTCCACAGCCCCACCCCCATGCCCCCACATCCCCATGTCCTCATGCCCTCACGTCCACATCCACGCCCACATCCACACCCCAGGCTCCCATGTCCCCACCTCCTGTGCTGGCGCTGCCTCCAGCAGCACCAAGACTGGGGCTTCCTGGTCAGGGAGGCCGCTGGAGGCCAGCCCCCCCTGTGGCCCTGGGACTGATGACACTACAGCCCTGCCCCGTGGCCTTAGCGTCAGGGCCCCACGGTCTCAGCAGGGGGCTGAGCCTGTCCGCTCTCTGTTACAGACTGTGCCCCCTGCCCCCCAGGCCACTTCTCCCCTGGCGAGAACCAGGTCTGCAGGCCCTGGACCAAGTGAGACTCCTGGCCAGGAGCGTCGGGTGCTGGGAGCTTGGGGGCTTGGGGCCGGGACCTGGGCCTGGCTGTGGATGGGCTGGGTCAGAGGGCAGGAAGCTGCTGGTGGGAGTTCCACCCGCTCAGCCTGCTAGGGGCCAGCCCCTTCCTGTGGGTGCAGGGGGTGCGTGAGAGCCTCCTTGTCCACAGCTGGGAAGCCCCATTCTCACAGAAGCCCCTGCTCTGGGGCTTGTCTGGGCACAGCACAGCCCTAGTGGTGAGAGGTGGGGAAGGGTGCATGGCCTTGGAGGCCCTGGGGGAGTGTGAACGGGCCCCAGCAGGGGCCTTAGCCACCACTGGCCTGGAGTCTGTGGTGGGCACTGCCCTCTCTCGTGGGCCTGGCGGGGGTCTCTGGCCTGATGGACACCTCCTGCTCCCACAGCTGTACCTCAGCTGGGAAGCGCACCTTGAGGCCAGCTGGCAACAGTTCGGATGCCATCTGTGAGGATAGGAGCACCCAGGCCACACCACCCCAGGAGACCCAGGGTCCCCCGGCCAGGCCCTCCACCACCCAGCCCACCGCAGCCGGGCCTGTGACCTCACAGGGGCCCCGCACCACCCCCTCAGAGACCCCCAGAGGTGAGGGCGCCTGGCCCAGCCCCCGACTCCAACATGGGAGGGTGGACGGTGGGACGGGCTGGGGCTGCTGTCTGGCCGCTGATGGACCCCACCTCCTGGGCTCCCTCACTACAGGCCCCGCAATCACTGCTGTCCTGGGCCTGGGCCTGGGCCTGGGCCTGCTGATCCCCCTGGGCTCTCTGCTGGCCCTGCACCTGCACTGGAGGGCCCGGAGGCCACTCCCCAATGCCCGAGAGCCCCCTGGTGAGTACCACTGTGGGCCCAGCCCCAACCCGTGGAGGGTGACACCCCGCCCCAGCTCCCCTCTCTTACTCCTCCTGCCTCCCCAGGGGGAAAGAGCTTCCGGACCCCCATCCAAGAGGAGCAAGCCGATGCAAACTCTGCCCTGGCCAAGATGTAAGCGGCAGCAGGCCAAGGGTCTGCTGTGCTGCGTGCAGCAGGTGCAGGCCGGCCGTCCCCGCCAGAGCCGACGCCGTTCTAGGCGCTCCTAGGGGCTCCCGGGCTCACTATGTATGCTGTGCATACCCCGCCCACGGTGCCCCCAATAAACACGTTGGCAGATACGGGTCTCTGGTGGGTGCACACTGCGGGGGCTTGGGCTGGACTCACCTCTGGCTGGGGAGACATCTCTGACTGGGATGAAAATGGGGGTGGGGTGGCATGGAACTGCCGGAGGGGCCCTGGGCATAGTCCAGCTTGAATGGGGTGGGGTGACGGAGAGGCAGAGCGGAGGTCAGAGGCCCAGGCCCAGCGGGTTGAGCAGACCCAGAGTTGCTGCCCACCGAGATCCTGGAACCTGGCCGTGTGGGCGGTGGCGGGGGGCAGGCCAGGCATGCAGGGGCAGGTGGCCCCAGCATTCTGGTGGCCAGTGAGCCTGTGAGCAGCTGACCCCAGGTCTCTGTGTCCTGGGGGCACACGGGGTCTGCCCCTTCTCTCTGGCCCCCACATCCCACACCCCACTACACTGAGTGGGGGTGGCCCCGGGACCTCCCAGGACCTCCCGGAAGCCCTGGCAGGGGACAGTTCAATGGGACGGCCACTTTCGGAAATGAGGTTCTGATGGCCCTGAGCTTCTGTCCACTCTGGGACCCAGCCGTCCTGCGCCCAGGCAGTTACCCCACAGAAACAAGCACCCTTGGCCACAGACAAGAAGTCCACAGCCGCTTTTCAGTTTTGGAGACCAGGTCTCGCTCTGTGGCCTGTGCTGGAGGGCAGTGGTGGGATCACAGCTCACTGCAGCCTCGATCTCCTGTGCTCAGGCGCTCCTTTCGTCTCAGCCTCCTGGCAGCAGGACTACAGGTGCCACTACGCCTGGCTGACTTTTTTGTTATCGAGGCTGGTCTTGAACTCCTGGCCTCAAGTGGCTTCCCACCGTGACATCCCAAAGTGCTGGGAGTATAGGTGTGTGCCACCCCGCTCCACCACAACCACGTTATGTGAAACGGTTCCATGATGGAAAATCCAGATGCCCTCCCGGGTGGTGTCTGGGTGCATGGGGTGGCGGCGCGGTGCTGGGCCCCAAGTACGAGTGATACCCGGAGACCGCAGGTCAGGGAACAAGGCAGAAGCCATGCAGGAGGCTCCCGACCCTGCGTGGAAGTGGCCCCCCGTGTGTGACCAGCGGTGTCAGCAAATGAACAAGAGAGATGCCTGTGTCCCTCAGGGGAAGCAGAGACCGCGTATGTCTGTGGATGTGTTTAAGGCTGTTTGGCGGCTAAATAACCCCCCAAGAGGCTCAGAGGCCTCATCTGCATGCATGAGCGAGAAACGTGAGGCCAGGCCCACCCCAGGCCGATGCGCCAGCCTCCTGGACGTCTCCGGCTGCCCTGCGGCCGCCCCTCCCAGCCATGCAGCTGTGCCCCGAGCCACATACCCTGGTCCTCACAGCTGCCTCGTGGTGTCCCTGGGGCCGGCCCTTCCTGTCCCTGCATCCCCTCTGTCCAGCACAAGCTGGCCAAGGCTGTTAGCCCCTGTGGCCGGGAGAGGGTGTCTCTCTCCTGCCACTGCAGGCAGACAGAAAGAAGGCCTCAGTGCCCTGTCTCCTGCCGTGGTGCTCAATGGCGAACACCCTTCATGGCAGCCGGGCTGCCGAGGCCCA
>NW_007087036.1:22449-23910 GCF_000164805.1 Carlito syrichta
CCGGCCCAACTCCCCCCCCCCGCCGTGCGGACATCAGCAGCACCAGGAGAGGGTCCTGCTCGCCCCCACTGGCTTCCTCCCCTCACCCGATAGGCTGCATGTCCTGTGCCTCTAAATCCGTCCCTGCTTCCGGAAGGGCCAACTGACACAGTGTGGTTCAATAAGCATCTCAGGTGGGGGCATGTCACCTCTCCTAGGCCAGCACCTTGAGCCGGCTGGCCTTCAGGACCGTGGGCAGGCTCCCGGCTCAGCTTGTCCCCAGACACCATGGCCCGCGTCCAGCTGTGGGCTGACGGCCTCTCCTTCTGACCCACCTCCTGGTCCAGGGGCTGAACAGAGCGCTCCGGCCCCTCAGAGAGAGCTCCCCAGACCCAGTCGGCTCCGCCCCATTCCCTGAGTCTCAGGGCCGCAGAGACCTCTCCTGTCCCTCCACGTCCAAGGGCCGTCTCACCATGGGTTGCACATCTGTGCTTGAGAACCCCAGGAGGCCGCGAGCGCTTATTCCCGCCATTTCCCTCGGAGCAGGGGGAGCTGCCTCATGGAGCTTCTGACAGGGCTCCCACCCGTGGGCACCTCCAAGGTCATGTTCCTGAGACTCTGCTGCCCCCAGCACTCTCACAGGTGTCCACCAGCTTTCCCTGTGCTGAGCCTGCCCCAAACTGGGAAATAAGGCTGAGCTACGCAGGGAGGCTTCCTGGTGGAGGCTGGGCCCAGCACCCCTCAGAGCCCGCATGGGAAACTGAGGCTCAGAGATGGGACAGCCTCCCCAGAGCGCTGTTGGGGCTAGGGTGCCCCAGTGTGTCTGGGGTGCGGGTGGAAGCGTCTCTGGAGCACCCGGGAGCCTGACGGATCTGGGCTGGGTCTGGCAGATGGAAGCTGGCAGTGGCCTTCGTGAAGAGGCTCAGAGCCCCGGCCTCTCCTGCCGGCCCCCTCCCAAGCCCGAGGACTTCCTTGGGCTGGGAGCTGAGAAGGAGCTCCTGGGGGCTTAAAGCCTCGGGGAAGGGTGCCAAGGGACCCTCCAGAGGCGTGGTCGGCCGGGCTGGGTGAGCGAAGTGAAGAGCTCCCTGCCGCAGAGCCTCTGGGAAATCCACTTCACCTCACTCCCTTTGGGCAGTGAGCTTCAAAACTGGGATGCCTCTGAGGAAGCTGGAGGTGGAGGGGGCTCAGAGGGGCGGCCCCCACGAGTCTGCCCTCCAGACAGGCCCCGCCTCCCCCCCAGGACGCAAACCCCCACCCAGCATGGGCGCGGCAGTGGCCACAGATTTTGCTTCTGCGTTTCTGGTCGTCCAGTTCCCTCCCGCCCCCTGGGCAGGGGTCCCCCCATGCGGCTTCGAACTAGGCTGTGTCCGCAGTGTCTACATCGCCCTCCCGTTTGGGGGCTTATTTAGTGCCCAGTTTGGAGTTCTTGGGTCCAAGGGCACCAAGACTACTAGCCACCTCCAGGCGGGGCGGGGCAGGGAC
>NW_007087036.1:24172-30447 GCF_000164805.1 Carlito syrichta
CGAAGGAGGCGGCCCGGGGTCTCCGCTCCGGTTGGGGGGAGGGAGGCGGAAGCCCGCCCGGCTCCTGCCATTGGCCGAGGGGGGCACGGGGGAGAGGGGCGAGAGCCTCCTCCGTGAGGGCCGATCCCGGGCGGAGGTGGGCTGGCCCAGGTCCTGCTGGGGGCCATCACCCTGCCCACCCCTACCCGTGTGGGGTCCCGGCACCCCCTGCTGCCCCACCCCCACCTCTGACTTGCAGCTGTGGGTGAGGGGCCTGTCTGGAGTCCTGGCTCTCAGGGAAACACCCGGAACTTCCTCATGCCAGGGCCTGGGGACTGGGCAGGGGCGACTCTGAGCCTTCCGTGTCTCAGTGTGGCTGGTGGGGTGGACAGCCGCGTAAGGAGGGACAGGCAGGCAGGCGCCCGTGGAGCCTCAAGGGATCCGTGCCGGGCAGAAAGGGAGATGTCTGCCTCCAGGAAGCCCTGATGACTCCATGCCCAGTAGGGACAGCTCCTGGTCACATGCAAAGTCACAGCCATCCTGGGTGGGAGCAGCCAGGCACCCTGGGAGGTAGGGATAGGGCTCCTGGGGCCAGATACCCCGTTCCTCTGAGGGCTGGGAGGAGGCCCGGGAGGCACCTGCTCAGCTGCTTGCCTCCCACCTAGCCGAGAAGGGCTACCCAGCGTGTGATTGCGTGTGTGTCCAGCCTGAATTCCACTGCGGAGACCCTCAGTGCCAGAGCTGCAGCCACCACCCCTGCCCACCTGGCCAGCAGGTGCGACCCCAGGGTGAGTCCTGGGGGCTTCGGGAGGAGCTGTGGGGCCGGGATCCGACCTGGCCAGCCAGAGCGCTGGGAGCAGGCGCCCAGTGAGCATGCAGGATGTGTGGGGTCTGGGCGTGTCCTCTGGGTGGGCAGCACGGTGTTCTGGGTCCTGCAGGGCCTTTCTCAGGGCGCCCCTGGCCCTGCAGCTCCGGGGTCCTTTCTTGCCACCTGGGGTCTCCATCCAGAATGAGGGCACTGCCTCTTAGGGCTCGCTGGGAGGGCCCTCAGGGTGTCCCGGGGCTGTGTGGCTCTCAGGCTGCAGACACCTATCCTGTCCATCTGCACGGGCATGTGGAAAGAGCCTGCCCGTGCTCCGAGAGTCTTGTCTGGGTCTGGCGCTGGACTCCTTTTCTGGCAGCAGGAGCTCAAGTCCTCCTAAGACCCATTTACCTGATGGAGGGGTCCAGGCTGAGCTTGTGGGGGCTGGGAGGAGTGAGGAGGGGAGATGTGAGTTTGGACGGGGTGGGGTCTGGGCCAGCTGTGACTAGCCTTGCCCTCTCTCTGGGACCCTCCCTGCCTCCTCCCTCCAGTCCCTGGGACCAAGCCCAGTGCCAACCAGCCTCTGCCTCCCAATCACCAAAGGGCAGCCCCTCCTCTGCCCACGGGCTGGACCCACTCTGCTCCTCCTCTGGGGCCCCCGGCGTCACAGCCGCTGGCTGCCCTCACTGTGACCCTCTAGATGCCCACCCTGGAGCGGGCACTGACTTATCCCTGGCCCCAGTCCTGTGGGCATCGGAGACCTCTGTGGAATGGATGATGGGGGAAGGGCCACTCTCCTGTGGACCAGACCCAGATGGACCCTGGCACCCTCCTCGTCCATCCAGCAACTCCTGCAGCCCGTCTGTCTGTCCCCAGGGCAATTCAAGTTTGGTTTCGAGTGTGTGGACTGTGCCACGGGGACCTTCTCCAGTGGCCGTGACGGCCACTGCAAGCCTTGGACAGAGTGAGTCCCGGAGCCTCTGCGGCTCAGCAGTCCAGCCCCTCCTTTCCCATCCCAGCGTGGCGACCCCCAGACGGCTCTGAGGACCGCAGCCATGAGGTGAGGCTGCCGAGCGGCCGGGCTGAGGGGGTCTGTCTGTGTGTTCCAGCTGCACCCAGTCTGGGTTCCTCACTGTGTTCCCGGGGAACAAGACCCACAATGCCTTGTGCATCCCGGAGCTGCCACGCCCAGAGCCCCATGGCCAGCCAGCCGGCATCCTCCTCACCATGGCTGCCTGCATCCTTGTGCTGAGTGCAGCCCACCTCGGCCTGCACATCTGGCAGCTGAGGAGGCAGTCCCTGTGGCCGCGAGGTCAGTTGTGCCCGGACAGGGGGGCAGGTCCCTGGTCACCCGCTGACCACAGCCCCCCTGCACACCCCTCGCTGCTCCTGGAGATGCCACCGCCCACAGAGGACACCTGCAGCTGCCAGTTCCCCGAGGAGGAGCGTGGAGAGGGGTCGGTAAAGGGCTGTTTGGGGGAGCCCTGGGTGTGAGGCTGGCCACCCTCTCCAGGAGCTCCCCAGGTGGACACAAGGGCTGTGTCCTGATCATCTGGCTGCAGGACAGTGACCGTGGCGAGTCCCCTTCACGTGGAAAGATAGCAACCGTGGCTGGGTCCTGCCGGACCTGCAGACACAACCGTGACTCCCTGTCTCCCTCGCCTGCGCTGCCAGGGTGGGGTCTGTGGGCCCCTGTCCCCAGGGGCAGGAGGCCATGCCTGTGAGCAGGAAGTACCCAGCACTGGAGCTGGCTGCAGGTGGCCTTCAATGAACATTTGTCCAGTGACTTGGGTGGACATAGGCTAGGGACGGAGGGAAAGAGCACAGGCCTGGGTTTGGGGGCACCTTGCCCACTTGGGGCCACAGTCTCCTTTACAGGGGGTAGAGGGGAGGAGGTAGCTGGCCTGGGTGGGGCCCAAGTCAGGTACCCAGTTCTGGGCCCAGCACATGGCAGGGACCAGGGCTCAGGAGGCTTCCTGGAGGAGGCGGCTGTGTGAATGCCTCTGTATCCAAGTCTGCTTCCTTGACTGTCTCCCCTGCACATGCCTGGACACCTGTGTCCTGGGCCTGTGTCCTCCAGGTGACCACTGCTCTGGACACTTGTGGAGACTGGTGTCCAGCCACAAGCCCGCTGGCTCTGGGCACCTGACCTTGCCTTGCTCTGACTAGAGCCTCAGGCTGGGTCAGTTTCCAAGCCCAGCACCTTCTGGTGTGAGGCACCACAGGGTGGCCTGGCATGGCCTCTGCCTCGCCCCCTGCCCAGCCTCCTCAGCCACCCCACCAGGCCTTCCAGGCTCGACCAGTCCCACCCCGACAGTCACCCCTTCCCTGCAGATCTGATGTGCCTGCCTGGCACTGCCAGCCATCAGGGAGTGGCAGCGGGCTGTGGGGACCAGCCTCAGTAGGCCCTGCTCCTGTCCAGCCTCCTACTCACCCCCTCAAGGCTCCCATGCCCGGCTCCAGCCCCCGTGGGTGCCCTGGTCTCAGCGGCCCTTGCTCTCAGCCAGCTCTCAGCTCCCAGCAGGTGGATGGCAGAGAGAGGGCATCACCCCCCGTGGGACCCAGAATATGAAGAGCCCAAGGGTCACAGAGAGACACCTGGGACTGTGCTGGACAGAGGACAGTGGCTCCCGCCACTGGAGGGGGAGAGAGAGTTCTTCACAGCCGTCTGACTTAACACCTGTGTGCCCACTGGGCTCTGGCAGGTGTGGCAGACATGAAATTAGCTCAGTTATTAGAAAGTGCCTCATAGTGGCGTGCACCCGTGGTTCCAGCTACTTGGAAGGCTGAGATGGAAGGATCACCTGAGGCCAGCAGGTGGAGGCTGTGGTGGCCATGAGTGTGCCCCTGCACTCCAACCTGGGAGACAGAGTGAGACTGACTCAGAGAAAAAAAAAGTTTTGGATAAGACTTCTGAATAAAACTACATTAAAAAAAAAAAGGCTCTGCGGGGTTGGACCTGCCTGCGGAGTCTGCAGGGCGCTCAGAAGGAGGCCCTGGGTGGAGGCCCCAGAGACACCGGAACACATGGGACCCTTCCTGGCACGCCTGGCACTCCAGCTGCCCCTGCCGGCCCAGGCTGTCCCTGCGCTGGCTGGCCCCTGTCCGCCTCGGTTCCCTGGGACTTACTCCCCTCACCCAGGTCCTCAGAGCCCCCCCACGGGAGGCTGGCGGCTCCGGACCTTCTCCAGAAAGCAGCATTCCGCAGGCGCTGCCAGCTGACTCAGCGCGGAAACTCCTCGCGGGCCCCGCGGGGGTGAAGGCCGTGATCCTCCGCTGGGGGCGGGCGCTGACGCTGGGGCCGGGGGAGATTCCGCGGCAGCGAGGCTCGGGTGGGGTCCCAGCCCGGCCCCGCCCTGCAGCCTCCCCTTCCCCCCTCCGCGGCTTCCTCCCCCTCCGCCGTCTCCCCAGTTCCGCCGTCTCCCCAGTTCCGCCCCCTCCCCAGTTCCGCCCCTCACAGTTTGCGGGGTCCGACCTCCTGGGCCTGGGGTGGGGACGGGGTGGTGGGTGTGCTGGCCTGGCCGGGCAGGCGACCTGCCCTGAGAAGGCCTGTGCAGAGCCCTGCGCCCCGAGTTGGGGATCCACGTGTGAGTTTCAGGGAGGAGAGGCCCAGGGTGGCGAGGGGAGGGGAGGAGGACTGGTACCAGGGGCACGGAGGAGACCTGGGTGCCAGGAGCTGCTGAGATGAGGCTGGCTGTGGGGGCCCCACTTCCCCCCGACTGGGAGCAGAGGGGCAGGTATGTGCTCCCTCCTGCTTCCCTGGAAGCCCACACCCGCTGCGGCTCCCGGAAAACCGCAGACCGCCTCCCCAGGGGTCGGTTGGTCTTCTCGGATTAGGGACCAGAGGGCACCTCTGTTCCCAGAAGTGCTTCCTGCCACAGTGACCCCACCCTCACCCCCACCTTGCCGGAAGAGCTCCTGCCTGAGATCTGACCTCAGCCCGTGTGGCGGACGCCTCCTCCCCATCTGGACAGACACCCAGGGCAGAGGCAGGCAGGGGGCCCTTCCCAGGTGGAACTGGACACCAGCCCCTCCCAGCCCCGATCCTAGGGCGGGTGTGGGGACCCTGGGCAGGTGGCCCTTGGCCGCCCAGCACTGGGATATGTGCCCACTGACTAGGCCTGGTGCCAGGACTGGCCACTTGGGTCTTGACCTGGGTCTTCACTTCTGTTCCCTTTTCCTACTGGGCTGGACTCCGAGGACAGAAGACAGGAAAGGGGTCCCCAGAGGAAGTGGTTGCGTCTGGCACGGGGAGAGGAGGTAGACACCTCCTCATCTTCCCAGGAAGCGTCGGGAATTGGGGGGCTTTCCAGAAATGGTGATTCAGGCCGGGAGCTGTTCCTGGTCGCTTCTTAGACACACCCAGAGGACAGGGGGTCCAGACACACGGCTGCCCAAGGGGCCTCAGCAGGCCCCAGACCCCAGACCCCGACTGAGGGAGGCTGGTGGGCTTCCTGTGGTGGATTGAGGGAGGGGGTGTGTCTGGGCCAGAGGGGCAGCTTGCTCCCCCCTGCAGGTGGAGGGCAGGGCTCCAGGATTCACCCCTGGAAGAGGGACTGGGAGGTGGGGGTGAGAGGGAGAGAATGGGAGGGGCAGACAGGGGAGTGGGGAGAGAAGGGGTGAGGGAGAGACAGCCCCTGTGGGGGGTGAGGTGAGGAGGAGGCAGCCGCTGGGAAGCGGAGGAGGAGGAGGTGGGGAAGAGACAGCGACTTTGGGGGTGGACAGGGAAGGGAGACTCCAGCGGAAGGGCCCGTCCCCCTGTGAAGCCACCCCAGTCCTGTGGTTCTCAGGCCCCGAGAGCTCCTGGCTGCCTTTGCTGCGCCAGTGGCTGATCACGTCACTGAACACTGGGGAGCCTCTTGTCCTCGCCAGATACCTAGTGACCCTAGTCTGCCTCTCCTGGTGGCCCGTGCTTTCTGGCCCCATGGTGGGGGCTGGTGGGCAGGGTGGGGGATAAATTCGCACAGTGGCTCTCAGAAGCCTTGTTTATTCTTTGGCTTTCGGGGCTCTCCATAGGCACCTGGGCCCCCGGAGCAGCAGCTGGGCCCAGCCCAGGCCTTCAGGGGCCCCGGGCTGGGCAGAGGCCAAGTCAGCACAGGCAGGCCACTCAAAGGTGTTCTTCTCATCCCGTCCCCCAGCCCCAGCGGTGACGTATCCACTCAGAACCCAGTGACGATATTGTCCCTAGGGGCTCAGGTGACCTCTGCTGCTATCTCAAGGCCTCCGAACTTGGGGGTGCAGCCCCACCATGGGAGGTGAGGAGAGCTGGAGTGTTCCATGACACCACTGATGCCACCAGGGGCCACAGCACAAGCCACGAGACCTTGGGGAATGCAGAGTGGGGGGAGGACTGGGGGGTACAGAGGCCCCAAGGGTGGACGGGGAAGGCCTGGGGTGCACAGGCCCTGGGGGGTGGGCAGAGGGGAGGCTGGGGGTACGGAGGACCAGAGGGGGGGGGACGGGGTGATCCCTGGGGGGACAGAGGCCTTGGGGG
>NW_007087037.1:0-1287 GCF_000164805.1 Carlito syrichta
AGATGGATTTATAGATTCTAAAAAATAAAATGTAATTTGACTATTTCCTTTATTCCTTACAAAATAAAACTTATCTGGGGGCATTGCTATCCATGTCATTACACTTAGCCTGTTTTTCCCAACTGATACCACCAGTCCAAGCATTCAGTGAGGCACTTAGCACAGCTACTGTACATAGGGAGTGCTGAAAACATTGCCGAGTAATAAACTCATTTTAAATATTCAACAAAGATTATGACAAATTTTTAAAACAAAAATGCATACGAGTTGCTGGACACTGACATAGAAATGAATTAGGAAAGTAGGCATCCAGTCCACCAATTATGCCTCAAAACCCATATACTAACGATTAAACAAAAGTCACAAAAATGGAGGCATCTTAAGTCAGACAGTTCCATCTCTTGAAAAAGGAGAGCTCACCACATCAAAAACAGACTGCAGGCCCCCAGGCCCAAACTGCTCTAAGAACAGTCACTATAACTCTCAGGAGACACGCAAGGGAGAATGTCAGGAGCCCGAGTGTGTTTTAAGAAATGATACTTTAGCTGGGTGTGGTGGCTTACATCTGTAATCCCAACACTTTGGAAGGCTGAAGCAGGAGGACTGCTTGAGCCCAGGAGTTCAAGACAAGCCTGGGCAACATAGCAAAACCTTGTTTCTATAAAAAAAAATTAAAAAATTAACCAGGTGTGGTAGTGCATGACTATAGTCCCAGCTACTTGGAAGGATGAGGCAGAAGGATCACCTAAGCTCGAGAGGTCGAGGCTGCAATGAGCATGATCATGTCACTACACTCCAGCCTGGGTGACAGAGTGAGACTCCAACTCAAACAAAAAGAAAAGAAAAAGAAATGATACTCCAAAAGAAACCATTTCTCAACCATCTCTAGACTCCAAATGCTGTTCCTCCTGTGAAACATCCTGCCCTACCACACTACTCAGGATTGGGAACCCCCAGCTGTGCTACACCAGCTCTAAAAATCAAACCCAAGCCGGGCGTGGTGGCTCATGCCTATAATCTCGGCACTTTAGGAGGTTGAAGCAAGAGGACTGCCTGAGCCCAGGAGTTGGAGACCAACCCAGGCAACCTGGTGAGACCTCATCGCTACAATAAATCAAAAAATTAGCCAGGTATGGTGGTATGTACCTGTGGCTCCAACTATTTGGAAGGCTGACGCAGAAGGATCACCTGAGCCCAGCAGGTCAAGGCAGTGGTGGCCGTGAGTGTGCCACGGCACTCCAGCCTGGGTGACAAAGTAAGACTCTGACTCAAAAAAAAACCAATCAA
>NW_007087038.1:0-1062 GCF_000164805.1 Carlito syrichta
AAAAAAAAAAGATCAGTAACCCATGACAAGAAAAATTTAAAATCTCTACTCCAAACCACATCATAATCATATTGCTTAGAACCATAGAGACAAAGAGAAAATCTCGAAAACAGGCAGAGAAAACCAATACATTAATTAGAGAAGAATTAGCAATTAGGTTGATCATGGATTTCTCATCAGAAATCATGGAGAACAGAAAGAATGAGAGAATATTTTTGTATTTTCAAAGTGCCAAGAGAAAGCAACTGTCAACCCAGAATTCTATGTCCAGGAAAAACATTCTTCACAGTGAGGGAGAAATAAAGACATAAGAAAAACTGAAGAATTTGTTGCCACCAAACCTGCTTAAAAGGAATTCATAAAGTTTTCATACAGAGGGAAATAAAAATAGCAGAAGATAGCAGAAGGTAACTTGGCCATCAGGAATAAAGACAAATCGGAGAAATGTTAAGTATGTAAATAAAATAGGTTACCTTTTTCTTAAATTCTTTAAAATAGGTTTGATGAAGAAAGCAAAAAATATAACATTTTTCAATGTACGCAAGTGTAATACATGACAATAACAACACAAATTGATTAATATAAAGATACCTACATGTGATGGTAATATTTCTACATTCTACTTTAATGGTAAAATATTAATTATAATAATGCTGCTAAAAATTAAGAATGAGTGTGTGTGTGTGTATGTGTATAGTGAGAAAGAGAGAGAGACAGAGAAATTCCTGGAGTCACTACTAAAATCACTATTCACTAAGATAACAATCCAAACCACAATAGACAAATTGAATACCACAAAAAGATTTCAGTCATGAAGAACTCTTTAAAAAGATATGAGACACAGAAGAACAAAAAATAGAAAAAGCATTCATAAATTCAAACATATAAATATTTACATTAAAAATAATATACCAAGGAAGAGGTGAACTTTATCCAGTGCACCCCCTCGCATTTCATGGTATGTCATTTGTATCCAGAGCACTGATGAACAAAATAAATAGAATAAAATGGAAAATAATAATAATATAATAAGAATATAATGAACAGTCTAAGATTGTCAAA
>NW_007087039.1:0-1063 GCF_000164805.1 Carlito syrichta
AAGGAACTGGGCTGGGGTTCAGCTGGGGAGTCTCATGGGCTGGAGCTGTGTGTCCTGTTCACGTGATCCTGCTGCTGGTGGGGGGAGGGTTGGGATTGTTCCAAAGAGGGGCTCCCCCCGTTCTCCTATCCCTCGAGTCTCTGCCGAGCACCCACACAGAGCTCTGCCTGTGCTCTCCTACCCTGCTCCTTCAGCTATGTGTGAGATGATAAAGATCATGCAGGAGTACGGGGAGGTGACTTGCTGCCTGGGCAGCTCTGCCAACCTGCGGAATAGCTGCCTCTTCCTCCAGAGTGACATCAGGTCAGGGCGGGACCCGAGAAGCTGCGGGCCAGCCTCTACCTCCCAGATCCTGAGTAGGCCTGCCTGGGGCTGGGGCATATCCTGTGGCCGATCTTGCCCTGGCTGGGACCCAGGCAGTTGGCATGGTGGGAGAAAAGGGATGGGGTACTCGGTCCTGTGGGAGCTGGGTCTTCACCGCATGCCGCTGATGAGTGTGCGTCCCCTCCCCCGAGCAGCATTGCCCTGGATCCCCTGTACCCATCCCGTTGCTCCTGGGAGACCTTTGGCTATGCCACCAGCACCAGCATGGCCCAGTCCTCGGACAGCCTGTCTCCCCTGCAGCTGTCGGGGCAGCTCAACAGCCTGCCCTGCTCTCTGACCTTTCGCCAAGAGGAGACCATCAGCATCATCCGACTCATCGAGCAGGTGGGGTTTGGGCGGGTGCAGGGAGGAGGAGGCACACGGGGCCTGCCGGGGAAGCCTGGGGTGGGAGTAGCAGCACGGCATCATCGGGGTGTTGTGGGCCTCGTGCCTCAGTCCTCCAAGCAGAGCCCTCGCAGGCACTTTCACGTGCCCCTGCAGGAGCATCCCGGGCACCTGGCTCTCGGGTGATGCCTGCCAGCAAGGAAGCCTGAGAAAGGTCAGGCAGGCGCAGGCCACAATCTGCCCCTCTCGGTCCCTAGGCTCGGCACGCCACCTATGGTATCCGAAAGTGCTTCCTCTTCCTGCTGCAGTGCCAGCTGACTCTCGTGGTCATCCAGGTGAGGGGGGCCTGCACCGG
>NW_007087040.1:0-1249 GCF_000164805.1 Carlito syrichta
ATAAAAAATTAGCTGGGCGTGGTAGTGCACGCCTGTAGTTCTGGCTACTTGGAAGGCTGAAGTGGAAAGATCGCCGGAGCCCAGCAGGTCGAGGCTGTGGTGGTCGTGCGTGTGCCCCTGCCCTCCAGCCTGGGTGGCAGAGTGAGACTCTGACTCAAAAAACCCGCAAAGGCGGGGCTGCCCTGGCCGTGGCTCCCAAGAGCCCTTGGCTGTGCTTACGGCCACGGCGGCGTGGTAGCTGGTCCCGCAGCCGATGACGATGAGCCGTCGGCACCGCCGTATCTCCTTCAGGTGGTCCTTCAGGCCTCCCAGGAGCACTGCGGGCACATGGCAGGCGTGAGGCCGGCATCCCCCCAGGCCCAGGCCCAGCCCCAGCTGGCGCGGTCCAGGCTCCCACGGGGAACGGGCGTTACCTGTGTTGGTCTCAAAATTCACCCGCCCCCTCATGGTGTTGAAAACTGACTCCGGCTGCTCAAAGATCTCCTTCTGCATAAACGCGCTGAAGTTGCCTGGTCAGACAGACACCAGTAGGAAGGGTCAGTTGGGTTTGCTCGCATGTCCATGGCTTACCTTTCACCAGGAGGAAGTGCGATGCACAGAGCCTGTGGCAGGGTTCCACAGGCACCCGGGGACTTCTCCCGCCTGGTGTTCCACGGACAAGTCGGAGGGAGTAGGGCAGGTGCGACTGTCCCCAGGGTACTGTGAGCCCCACGCCTGAGCCAGGCGGGATCTGCCCAGGGCATGTCAGCAGCAAGTGGCCCGGCTGGTCCTCCTGGGCCATGCTCCCCTGGCGAGGCCAGAAGGGAAAACACTGTACTTCCAAAACACCACCCGCTCACAGAGGAACACAGCCAGCAAGCCCGGAGACAGGCAATTTCTTTTCAATAAATGCCCTCCCAGCTTCCATAATAAAGTAAACCCAGCCGGGCACAGAGTGATCACCCTGTAATCCCAGCACTTTGGGAGCTGAAGCAGGAGGACTGCTTGAGCCCAGGAGTTGAAGACCAGGCTGGGCAATATAGCAAGACCTTGTCTCTACAAGAAATAAAAAAAGTCAGCTAGCCCTGGTGGCACACACCTGCTGTCCCAGTTATTCGGGAGGCTGGGGTGGGAAGATGACCTGTGGTGAGCTGGGATTGTGCCACTGCACTCCAGCCTCAGTGACTGAGTGAGACCTCAATTAAAAAAAAAAAAGCCAGCTGGGCTCGGTGGCTCAGCCTGTAATCCCGCGCCTTTGGGAGGCTGAGGT
>NW_007087040.1:1873-3815 GCF_000164805.1 Carlito syrichta
GCGGTCGCTGTGGGGGAGGGGCCAGGCAGACCAAGGACCCAAGAAGACGGGGGGGAGAGGGGCATTTTGGGGGGCTGGATTGGCCCGATGGAGCCGTCCTGTGAGAAGAACAGGCAGGGCAAGGCCCCAGGGTGCAGCGGTTGGCCTGCCTGGGCAACTGAGGCAGCTGCTGGCCAGGGTGGGGCCTCAGGCAGCGGGCTGGGCAGGGTGGGTCAGGCTTGGCCTGGTGGGGACAGAGGGTCTGTGGCCCCAGCGGCCACAGAGGGCGGGAGGGCCCCATGAGGCACGACTGGTGCTGGCCGCCACGTAAGGCCTCCCAGGGACACCTGCCTTTCATGATCTGCTGGAGCTCCATCTGCAGGGTCTGGATGGCTCGAGACGGGTCATCGCTGGCCGAGCGCTTGACCCGATGGATGGACAGCTTCCCGTCGGCCACTGCGGCGATGTCGTCGTCCTCCAGGAAGATGACCCGGTTGGTGTGCTCTATGATTGCGCTGAGGAGAACACAGGCATGGTTGCGGTGCCCCGCCCCAGCAGGCTGGGCCACAGCAGTGCTGGGCTGCTTCCCGAGCACGGGCCCACGCCGGAAGGGGACGGAGACGCCACGCTGAAAACACCATTCACGGCGAATCCTCCCTCCTCATCCCCTCCGCCAAGAACAACTTTGAAGCTGGTCCCAGACAATGCATAGTTTCTCCTGCAGACACTTCAGCTCATGTCTCTAAAAGATGAGTCCTGTTTTTAACCAGCCACGGTGCCATTATCATATCTAAAATTAATAGCCACTCTTTTCTATCATCAGATATCCAGCATGTTCACACTTCCCCAGCAATCTCATGGATGTCTTTGTGGCTGCTGGTTTTCAAATAAGGATCCACACAGCGTTGCCCGTGAGAACGTCTGGACACATTGCTCTGAGTCGCACAGGAGGGCAGGAGGCACTGCTCGCGCCTCTCCAGAGCGTCCGTCTTTCAGAGTGACCACAGCTATGAAGGCAAGCGTCTCTCTGTAGAAGGAACGCAGCCAGCAGGGAAAAAATGACAGACCTAGGGATGGACTCCTAGTTACTAGTAGCTCGAATCAAGGACCACCCACAGCTGTTGAACCAAGAAGGGGATGGGAGATAAGCTTTACAATGGGTGGATGCGGTGGAAAGACAAGACATCACATGCCACTGACGGGGACACACTGCCCACCTGAACAGTTGGCCGGGAGTCACACCGGATAAACTCGAGCTTTCCATACCAGAAAACACAGTGGATGCAGAGCACAGAACACCGGGGAGGGTGCTCTCAGCCGAGTCCCGTCGGTGGAAACCATCAGGACAGACTCAGCTTAACACACGCACGTACACACACACACACACACACACACGGGAAGAAAGCAAGGGCACTAAAAGCAAGCTGTGGGATACAGCTACAACCAAATATAGGGCTTATCTGTACTACTTTCTCTGCCGGAAGAGCGATCGCACTTTTCAGATCATGATACATGATCTTTGTTGTCAAGATAAGTTTAAGCTAGAAAAGTTGGTAAGTGAAAAAGACGGTGAGATGCGTAAAGGCACCGGTGGTGCAGACATGGTAAAAACCACACAGGAGGGGCTTGAGGACCGGAGGAAGCCCCCTCCCCCAGGTGCCCCTCCACACATGCCACGCAGGAGGAGGGACGCAGACCCCTGAGGCAAAGTCAAGGGAGAAACGAGGCGGTCCCGGGAGGGGAGTCAGGAGGGTGGCGGCCACTAGCTGGAAAGACACTCTAAGTAGCGTGTGCCCCTGCCGGGAACAAGGAGCTGGGGGACCCAGGGAGAAAGTGGAAGGCGTCACAGACGACCCTGGCCTGCCTCGGTGCCTCCTTCACAGGCCTGCCGTGACTGTCGGCTGGTGCCCTGGCAGAACCCCCGCCCTGAGCGCATGGGTGCCAGGAGCCTGAGGTGCCTCCG
>NW_007087040.1:4082-5492 GCF_000164805.1 Carlito syrichta
ACGGGCAACTTGGCGAGACCTCGCCTCTACAATAAATCAGAAAATGAGCCGGGCATGGTGTCGCATCGCGGGGTTCCAGCTCCTTGAAAGGCTGAGGCTGAAGGATTCCCTGAGACCAGCAGGTTGAGGCAGGTGACGGTGAGTACGCCACTGCACTCCAGACTGGGTGATAGACTCTGACTAAAAAAAAAAAAAGAGAGAGAAACAGGTACTCAGGAGGCTGAGGTAGGAAGATCCCTTGAGTCCAGGAGTTCAAGGCCAGCCTGGGCAACATAGTAAAGACTCTGTCTCAAAAAAACAACAACAGAGAGCGGAGAGAGAGAGAGAGAAGAATATTAAGCCTCCTGTTGAGGAATGTGGATCCCTCTCTTTATTCAGATCTCTCCGTATTCTCCACACAATCTTCTCCAAATAGGTTCTGGACTATCTTCATGAGCACTTATTCTAGAACTTAGTTGAGATCTTTTCCCCCGCGATGTCGCTTTCTTGTTTGTCAGATTTTGCTGAGAGCTCCGGCATCCGTCACTTGAAGAGACACTGGGAAGGACGGAGACAGCATGGTCCCGCCTGCTGCTGACAGTTCAGGGGCCACAGCTGGGTTTAGGAGGGCCACACCTTTCAGGTGCTAGAATTATTGGCTCTAGAAGTCTTTTGGCTGGATTTTAAAAACATGTGAGAGTACTGCCTACAAATGATTACTTCATCTGTTTTCCGCGACTTATGCCTTCTTTTAATGACATTTACCATATTTCACTGAACATAAATTACTATTGATCATAAGATCACAATTATCTGATACACATATAAGAAATAAAATTCACAGCAAATTATAATGGCAAGTTGCCAAAACCTATAAACTGCTGTAGATTCTCACTGAAGCGGTGCTCTAAGGAACTCAGTCTGGGAAACACTGCCCCTGTCTGTAGGCGGTAAGAACGATTTGGCTGTGGCCGGGCACGGTGGCTCATGACTGTAATCCCAGCACTTTGGGAGGCCAAGGCAAGGATTGCCTGAGCCCAGAGGTTGGAGACCAGCCCGGGCCGCTTGGCGAGACCTCGTCTCTGCAATCAATCAGAAGATTAGCCTGGCGTGGTGGTGCATGCCTGTGGCTCCAGCTCCTTGGAAGGCCGAGGTGGAAGGACCGGAGCCCAGCAGGCTGAGGCTGCAGTGGCCGTGAGCATGGCCTTGCCCTCCAGTCTGGGCGACAGAGGGAGACTCTGGCTCAGAAAAGAAAAATGATAGGATGGTGCCGCTGTGGCTAAACAGGCCCTGCGCTTGTTCTCCCAGGAGACCCGGCCTGGGTCCTCCCACTGCAGGGCGGCAGCGTGGGGTATGTGGGGCAGGGGAAACCCATCCTGGCGAGAAGAAACAGTGCGGGCTTGCGTGCAGGAGCCCTCGCGATGCTTGACA
>NW_007087040.1:5764-17239 GCF_000164805.1 Carlito syrichta
CTCTGTCCCCTCCCTCTCCTCCCCCGCCCCGTGTATAACACTTTTTGCTAAAATGAGCATGAAGCAGAACTTCTCGAATTTCAAAATTAAATCCTTATTAAAGGATTGGTGAGAACACGGACTTCAGAATCAAGTGAACGACCCCCTCAGTGGTGGCTTGGTCTCTTGCACACGGCCTGACCCCAGGCGAGGCCGCGGAGGGTGTGTGAGGCCTGGGCAAGGGCATGCAGGCCCCACCTCAAGGGACCACCTGCCTGGGCCTGGGGGCTCCACCCAGCCTGCTTGGATCTGCGGGATTTCCCGAGGAGCTAGAAACCGGGATCTTCACGGGAAGCTCCCCGATCCTAAGGTGTTGGCAGCTCAGTCCGTGACTTTGTGCAGGCACAAGCACTGCGCCCGCCAGTGGCACTGGCCTCGGCCCCGGGGCTGCCACTGCCGTCATGCAGGAGCTTGCTGAGCGAGGACCCAGGGCAGGGGCTATCGGGGGTGACATCTGCCTGGCCCCACACCAGTGGGGCCAGGAGAAACAGTGCGGGTAAGCAGGGAACGGCATGGTGTAGGCAGGCGTCCCTGGGCGACCTGGCCAAGAAGGGCGGGTTACCTCGCGTCAGACGCAAAGAAGAACTCCACGGCTTTGTCGCCCACGGCGTGCAGGCAGGTGGAGCTGTCCAGCCGCTTCACACGCGTCTTGCAGAGGCTCTTCATGTTCTCCAGGGTGCCTGGCAGACAAGGGCAGACGGCAGAGCCCGTGAGGCTGTTCTGTCTGCGGCAAAGGACCACCGTCCCCTCCGGGCAGTGTGGGAGGCATTTGCCACTTCCTGTTGTGGCCGTGGCAGTCAAGCCTTGTGAAAGACCCCAACAGCACGGCAGCTCTGCCGGAGCATCTGAAGGGCTCCAGCGTGGAAGGCATGCAAGCAAAACAGGCCACGGAAGCACTCAGGCTGAGCCATGGCTGCCACGAGCCACCAAGCTGCGTGCCGGGTGCGATGGCTCATGCCTGTAATCTCAGCTCATTGGGAGGCTGAGGTGGGAGGACTGCCTGAGGCCAGGAGGCCGAGACCCACCTGGACAGCACATGAAACCCTATCTCTGCAAAAAAAAAAAAAAAGGGAGCCTGGAGCCAAGTCTCAGTTGCATGAAAACCTTTTGGATCTGGAGCCACGTGCCTGCTGGGTGGGAGGGGAGGTGACCCGAGATCTGGTAGCAGTGAGCTGCTCACGCCCTGCTGGAGAAACTCACATGTCCTGTACAGTATGGGGATCTGCTCCGTGGACAGCTTGTATTTGCTCCGCACACCGATGAGCAGTGGGCTGCCTCTCCTGCAGGGACATGGGGGCATCACGTGACCATCACCCTCCTGGCACAACCATCCAGTCCTCAAAGGCAGGTCCCCAGAGCTCGGCACATGCTGCTTCTGACTTCTCAATGTGGGCATAATGTCTGTGGCTTTGAAGACCATGTCACGGGCGCCTTGCAGGCCATCTTTCATTGTGTCTAAAGTGAATCTGAGGCGTGGTTCTGGGTTCAAGTTGTCTTTACAATAATGACAGTGGGAAACTGAGGGGTCTTCTAATATTCTGGGCCCAGGGCTCCCCCAGATTGTGCTGCCGAGGACCAGGCGCTGCAGTTTCTCTGGACTTGGGGAGGCAAGAGTCTTCCAAGACCCTCTTGGAGGGTCGACAGCAGAGCCACAGGCGAGCTAGGAAAATATGGCTTCTCTGCTTCTTCACATGCCTCCCGCATCCATTTTACATAGCATCGTCATGATGACATCAGATCTTAAAGGGCTTCTACAAGATAGGAATCCACTGGCATTTCATAATTCTATGATGTCAAGGAATTAAATTCCTAGTGTAAATTGGTTCCAGCCCCAGGAACCAATTAAATCAAACCAGGAAAATCAAATCCTGATGCATTCCACCATTTCCTGCCCAGACACTGGGGCACCTGCAGGGCTGGCCACAGCTCTCCGCCCGTCTCCCAGGGTCCCAGGCTCGTTCTCGATAGCTCCCTGGAGCCTCGGAATAAAGCCCGCAGCCTGCGGGGCTCGGGCCCTCCAGAGCCTTCTTGGTCCACTTCCGTCCCCATGCCTGCCAGACTCAAAGGGCAGCATCCACACCTGCTCACGGCGGGCCCCCGACCGGGCACCCAGCAGGGCAGGAAGCACACACGGAGCCCAGATGGACTCAGCCCACCAGCACCCCTCACCCTGCACCACCCCCAACGGGGATCCTGCCCCGGGGGCCCTTGTCTCTGCTCACATGGGTGCCTCCTCCCCGGGGAGCTCTCCCTGCATCCCCCTTCCCAGCTGACGCCTGCAACCTCCCAGCACCCACCACAGAGCACACCACTCTCTGCCCTTTCTTTCCCCTGCACTGACCATCAGCCCTCAAGGCAGGACCACGTCTGATATCACCAGGTCCCCAGGGCCCGGCACACAGTAAGTGTTCAACAAAGAATAGTTGCGGGCTGGGCTCGGTGGCTCAGCCTGTAATCCCAGCACTTTGGAAGGCCGAGGTGAGTGGATTGCCTGAGCCCGCGGGTTCGAGACCCGCCCGGGCAACTTGGTGAGACCTCATCTCTACAATAAATAAAAAATTAGCCGGGCATGGAGGTGCATGCCTGTACTTCCAGCTACTTGGAAGGCTGAGGCGGAAGGATCGCCAGAGCCCAGCAGGTCGAGGCTGTGGTGGCCGGTAGTGGCCACTGCACTCCAGTCTGGGCGACAGAGTGAGACTCCAACTTAAAAAAAAAAAAAAAGAATAGTTGCGCGGATGGATATTCAGTCCATCTGGATAGCAAATTAAAGGATGGCACTTAATCCACTTTTGTGAATCCATATAACACTGGGGACCACAACAGAGGGACGGGGCCCTCCTGGCTAGGTTCCGGGACGCCCCTACATGAAGGTGCCAACACTCAAGCCCGGGGCCTTTGTGACCTCTCCTGTACCGAACCCAAATCAAAATTCACTTCGGCCTGGAGTTTCATGCCATAATTCTGCATGCTTTTTCTTAAGGGGGTTCCCCCAATAGTCAAGGCTTCAAGCCCCGCAAAACCTGGATCTGTCCCTCTGTACAGTTTTTTGTTTAATTTGAATTTGTCAACTTCTGAAAACCTTGGCATTTAAAAAAAAAATCCAACTTTCTGGGTTTTCTTTTTAAAAAAGTCAGCAGCTCTGGGCTGGATGCAGTGGCTCATGCCTATAATCCCAGCACTTTGGGAGGACTGTTTGAGCCCAAGAGTTCCAGACCAGTCTGGGCAACATGGTGAGACCTCATCACTACAAAAAAATTAAAAGATTAGCTGGGCATGGTGGCACACACCTATAGTCCCAGCTACTCGGGAGGCTGAAGTAGAGGATCATCTGAGCCCAGCAGGTCGAGGCTGCAGTGAGCTGTGATCGTGCCACTGCCCTCCAGCCTGGGTGACAGAGTGAGACCCCAATTCAAAAAACCACAAAAACATCATCAGCTCCACTGGCCGCAGAGATGGCAGGCTCGGACCCGGGGCTGAGTCCCAGATGCCCTTTGATGCAGCAAGTGCCTTCCCGTGTGCCGAGGCGCCTTGCATGCCTCCAGCGAGCGATGTCCTTCTAGCTGTGTGTTTCTCCTAGAAACGTTAGGGCATGTGCCTCACCTGGTGGCAACGGCTTCTCCTGGGTAGTGGATGCTCTTGAAAACCAGTGCAAAGGCGCCTTCCTGAAACACACAGATGAACAGTGAGGGTGGCTCGACCTGACCAGCCCGGCTGCCTCTGCGGGGTCTCCCGGGCCCTGTCCACGGCGGGCAGTCCGGGGGTCCCTCAGGGCTGAGTGCAGGGACATGGATGCAAGGCACCGGCAGGAGGGAGAGTGGGCCAGACGGCACCAGGTGGAGGCGCCGCAGACCAGAGCCCACGATTTCCCGCTGAGCCATGTGCACGCCTGACCCGGCCCACAGGATCCTGGCTGGGCCTCCTGTCCCTGTGACGAGCTGGCCGGACGGGCACGGTGAGAGCCACAGTAAGTGAGGGCGGGCAGGGCGCCCAGCCTGGCAGTGCCTCACACTGCACCTAGCTCAGCACACGGCAGCACCGGGTTCGAATCCGGCCTCCAACCCTTCCCAGGCCATCCCGGGTCTCCTGTTTGCTGTCCTCTCCCTCCCGTGGATGGAGCCGAGCCCAGTCCCGCCTCGTGTGGCTCCTGTGAAGAAGGTGGCACACGGAGGCCCGGAGAGTGTGGCTTGCTGCTGTCACCGTCATCGCCTCTGAGGACAGGATGGCCACTGGTCTGCTGTGTGTGCCCCATGGTCTTCCTGACTCAGGACGCCACAAGCTTCCTCTGTAACTCCTTCTGTGAAGCTCTCCTGTGCTGCCTGTACCACCAATCCACTTCGACCCCCTAGCTGGTCATGTCCTGCCAGCCAAAGTCCAAAGTCCACATGGGAAGCCCTCACGAAACCCGGGGCAGCCCAGGCCTGTGCGGCTGGCGTGTCAAGCCCAGGTCACCGCCCAGCTGACAGCCAGAGGGACCCAGCCAGAACCTCAGGCCTCAGCGGGCCCTTCCCACGGCCCCAGACGAGGGGCTTCAGGCAGACCCTGCTGCTGTGGCCAAGGAGGCAGGGCTGAGTCCCAACGACCCTGGCTCCCAGCCTGGAGGAGCCTGGCAGCCGTGTTGCTCCAGGTAAGAAAAGTCCCAGGTGTACAAGTGCCGTCACAGGGGCGGCGTCTCCAAAACCCAAACATAACAACGGAGAAGAAATGCCACGCAGCCACACCACACCACGCATTGCACACTGCCAGGACACTCAGGCAGGACAGGCTGAGGACAAAGGATTTCAACAATAGACTTAAATAAGACTGAGGCTGGGCATAGCGGCTCACGCCTGGAATCCCAGCATTTTGTGGGGCCCAGACAAGAGCCCAGGGGTTTGACACCAGCCTGGGCAACTTGGCAAGACCTCGTCTTTACAATAAATCAAAAGATCAGCCAGGTGTGGTGGCGTACGCTGCGATTCCATCTACTCGGAAGGCTGAGGCGTAAGGATCGCCAGAGCCCAGCAGGCCGAGGCTGCGGTGGCCATGAGAGGGCCCCTGCACTCCAGCCTGGGCGACAGAGGGAGACCCTGACTCAAAAATGAATAAATAAATAGACACGATAAAAATAAATAAATAAGACTGAAAATGCGCACTCAAAGATTGCGTACCTTCAAACTGCTCTAAGCAGGTTGCCTTCAGCGCAGGCCCGCAGCGGCCTCTGGCGGGGGATGCTGGCCGGGGTGCTCCTGGTTCTGGGCCCTGAGTGCTGCCCCCAGGCGGCCATGCCCTGGAGGAGCTGCTGGGCAGCACGGCGGCCCGTGGGGACGGCCCCAGGGGCCTGGAGCCCTCCCCCATCCTATGTGGACCTGTGTCTGACCCCTCCTCCTCCAAGGAGGGCGTCCCCTGGGCAGTCCCTTCAGGGTGAGGGCCCCTCCTCAGGGACTCCACTGCTGGGCCCTGCCCTTGGGGACATCACCCATCTCTCCCCTGGGTCGTTCCCTTCAGCACAGACGTGCTTTCGTACCACAAACACAGCCTCCTCCAGAACCGTCACCCTCTCCCGAACTCCACCTCCAAGTTCACATGTGCGTTACGGGCAGTCCTAGACTGAGCCAGGCATAGTGGCTCATGCCTGTCATCCTCAGCACATTGGGAGGCTGAGGCGGGAGGACTGGTGGAGCCCAGGAGTTCGAGACCAGCCTGGGCAACATAATGAGACCTCATCTCTACAGATACATTTTGAAAAACTAGCCAGGCGTGGTGGCATGTGCCTATAGTCCTAGCTATTCGGGAGGCTAAGGAGGAAGGATCACTTGAGCCCAGGAGTGTGGAGGCTGCAGTGAGCCGTGATCATGCCATTGCACTCCAGCCTGGGCAACAGAGTGAGAACCTGCTTTGAGAAAAAAAAATTCTAGGCTGTGAAGCCAGTCACGGCTTCGGAGGTGCTAAAGCAGTGAGGCACTTGCCATTTGAGGTTTACTACCCAAGCCACAGACTCTCTCCCAATCCTGCAAGGACGTGACAGCTGAAGTCCAGATGCTGCGAACACGCCACGTTTTACCCTGAGGACTTTGCAGATTCGCCCAAGAAGTGCTTATAAAACACGGAGGGATGATTTAGAAGGGAGACGCATCACTCACCAGCTGCTGAATGACCCTCTCGACCAGGGCTGAGAATGTGACGTCCTCTGTTTCCCTGTTGTCGAACACGTATTTAATCAGCTTGGCGATGGTCTCCGTGTCTGTTTCCGACTCAAACTCGTAGCCTTTGCTTTCCTGGAACACGCGGCAGACAGCGTCAGGTGACAGCCGCTGCACCACGCCCGCCTGGCCACTGTTGCTCCTCCCTCAGGGCCTGCCCAGGGAGCGACTTAAGGCGAGAAGGAGGAAAACCGGGAAGGGACCAGGGATGTCTGCCAGGATTCCACAGCCAGTGCCTCTGCGTCACTGCAGTATTCCCTGAGGTCAGCCCTCCTCGGAAGCCCGGCCTTGCCGTGAGTCTGGACGTTGCAAAACAACAGCCGCAGGATGATAAGACACATTGAGTCAAACCCACCCACACCCGCCAACACCGCACGGCCTTTCAGCCTCAGACACTGGTGTCTGGCTTCCCGCCGCCCCTCCGCTGGCATGAGACGTCGTGCTGTGAAGCAGAGCCAGGCATGGCAAAGCTAGGTTCGTGTTGTGCTGACTGTGAGTCCGCAGCGGCCCTGAGATAAACGCTACTGCCCTGTGATCTCCTTGCACGAGACCTGGGAGGCGGGGAGGCTGGGGCTGAGGCTTGCGCTTGGTGCTGTGATGTGGCCAGGAGGGGCTCGCTCAGCTCCTGTACTTGTTTCCAGAGGGAAGTGAGCTGGGTGGAAAGGCTCTGGGAAGACCAAGACCCCCCTCCCCACCCCGAACAGAGACACCGACGAGGGGAGTGTCTTACCAGAAACTTCCTCAGGTCTTTGTAGTTGGTAATGATCCCATTATGGATGACAACAAATTCTGGAAGGAAAGTCAAGTCGAGAGAGAAATGCTATCAGGAAACCAAGTTCAAGTAACACCTGAAGGAACAGGATTCGATGGCCGCACAGACCCCGTCTCTGCAGAGTCCTGTCCTGCTCCCCTCACTGACTGGCCCTGTTGTCTGGGTATCTATGGGGACACCAACCCAAACCTGAGGAGACACACGATTCCCTTCCAGGGACAAGTGGCTGCAACTGGCCACACGGCGAGCTTTCGCTGTGGTCTACACATGATCAAGCTTGGCTTTGATGTCAATGCAGGAAGTGCTTCACGGCCCAGAGAGGCTTGGCGGCATCCCCATGGGCTTGGGGCCCGGCCAGGTCACGGACCACCTGCTTGCCCACAGGCTTTTCTGGACCCACATGTTAAAATACCTGGGCTTTCAAAATGTGCAGTTTTCACTTTACAGTCCTGGCTTCCTTGGGGGGATGTCCTGGGAGTTTCGGCATCCCTGGACCCATCCAAAGTCCTGTGAGGCAGGATCTCCTGTCCCCCCTGCCACCGCCCACCCTCTCACCCCCTCTCTTGGCAGGGCCCTGTGCAGGGGAGGCCTGTGGACGGTGAGGATGTCCTGCCTTGGGCCCGCTGTATTTCTTCGGTCAAGAACTGCGGCGGCCCACTGAGGGAGAGGCCCAGGCAGCCTGAGGGCATTTCTGGGCCAGCAGTCCCTTCCTTCTCCTCCCAGACAACACAAGGGGCCCTATGGCCCCCGAGGCTCGACCGCTCCACCAGGATGTTGGGGTGTTGCTGACGGTCACTCCGTGAACCCTCAGATCTCCAACCTAGGTTTCTCTTCCGTTCCAGAAAGATTTCCCCTATTACGCCTTTAAAACCCTTTCCAGCTGTTCTTTTATGTTCACCACAACCACCCATTTAAAAAAAACCTATTGTTTATTTTTGTGAAGTCACACCAAACACAGAGAGGGCTTGGATAAGAAGAGCCCTGCGTTAGCAGGTGTGTGGGCTATGCTCCACTGCAGCTATACTATTTTTTTTTACTGTTCCATCTGTTCTGGTTGCTTCTCAGAAACACCGGTTATCCATGTGTTGGGTCTCTGTTAACTGGCTGCATACCCTCCCCTGCTCCAATTTTTTTCGTATTTACTGTGACATTGCTTCTTAACTCTGTCACTTTTTTTTTTCCTTTCAGCCACTGACTTTTCTTATCATTACTTTGTTTCTGGGAATCTGTGTTTTCTCTGCAAAACCTTCTGTGATTGCCCTATACATGCAGTTGGTGGGTATGAGCAATGCAGCTGCCAGGCATGAGATGAGAAGACGGCGGGCGTGTAACCCCCTATGGGGTGCTATCACAGACGCGTTGCCAAGGACCTTCTGTGAACCTTTGCGGACAGCCCCTCTTGCTTTCTTTTCAGTTACTCATCCTGAGTCAGGGCAGGAGTTTCCAAGTGGGGGCGTGGTGGGTATCCTTGGAGCCTCCTGCTTTGGGGACACATCAGAATCACTGTCTGCCCAGGCGCGGGGGATCTTCTGACCATGCTGGCCTTATCATGGGGGGGCGAGAGGCGCTGACGTGAGTGTCTTAGAGCTCGTGGTCCCGGTGCGGCGTCTTCTCAGCCAGCCCCGCTGTCCCAGGGACAGCTCCTGCCCTGGACTTGGGGCTCGGCCAGATGGACGTCCCCTGAGTTCTCAGCCCCGTGGGATCTGTGCCATCTTCCTTTAGAGCAGAGGGCCTGCCCCCGTGGCAGGATGCCCTCGGCATGGTTCAGGGTGTGGACTGGCCCAAGGGACAGTTCCCAGTGAAAACCTCCCGCCCAAGGACTCTGGCCACGTGGCCGCATGTGCAGCCCCAACCATGGATTCTTCAGCTGTTCTGCCGATGGGTGGGTGGGCTTCTCCTTCTGTCCTCGAAGATGCCATCCCTTCCAGAAGGGAGTGGGAATCCTTGGAGTGAACTGGGGACAAGCTACCCCCCACGCTTGAGTCGGGTGAGGGCGTCTGCCCCTCTTGCTGGCACTGTACACTGCCTCGGGGCACTGAGACCCTAGCAGGACGGCTTCTCCCGCACAAGGTGACTGGGAGAGGCATCCCAGGCATGCAGCCGAGTATCTGCCTGTAAGACTCAGTAGCTGTGCTGGTGGATTCGACCCTGCTGTCGTGAGGCTTTTGCATCCGCTCTGTGCGGGGTGGTCCCCGTGGGGCCTGGCTCCTGACCCGCTCTGGTATGGGGCTTCTGAGTCCCTGCCTGCCGGGGTGTCCCTGTGGGGGCCGGCTGACTCCACACGTCTCGCTCTCTGCGGGACACCCTCCCCCATCGTGCCCAGGTCAGGGCTGAAGGAACTTCTGGCCTGACCCGGCCTAACCCACGGTGGGAACCGCTGGAAGGCCCAGAGGACGGGCGGGGCTCTTGCTTGCCTTGGAGGCCTGGTAGAGTCAGGGCTGAATCCCCCCTCCGTGTCACACATTTGCTGGTCCCACTACTGGAGGCCCTGAGCGCCGCCTCCAGAGCTGAGGATCGGCCAGCTCCTCTCCGCGGGTGGGGAGGGGGCGTCACGGAAGAGCGCAAGGCATGGAGGGCTGCCTGGGGGTGGCAAGTGGCCCGGATCTGTGATCTGGGGCTGGCCTGAGGGGGGTGGATGGGAGGTGGGGGAGCCCAGAACTTTCCAAGATGGGCGTGAACAGTCCCAGGCCTTGTTTCCAGACACCTCCAGGTTTCCTTTCTTCTTTTTGAGTCAGAGTCTCCCAGCCTCAACCTGCTGGGCTCAGGCCATCCTTCCACCTCAGCCTTCCAAGTCGCTAGACCACAGGCGTGCACCACCACACCTGGCCAAGTTTGTGGTTTATTGTACAGACCCCGATTCGCCACGTGGCTCAGCATCCTCTCGCCTCTGTCTCCCGAAGTGCTGGGAGGACAGGTGTGAGCCATGGAGCCTGGCCGGATACTCCAGTTTTCCCAGGGATGTTGGAAGTCTGGACTTCTGGGCACAACGACTCTCAATTGTGAAGCGCACAGAACGAGCCCTGAGAAGAGGCCTGGGCCTCCAGCACAGCCCCTGCTGCTCCCAGGCCCAGGCCCAGGCCTCCCACAGGGGCCCAGGGTGTGTGGCAGCTGCTGCAGGCTGGGGAGCCGACAGCCCTGCCCGCCCACCTCACTGCAGGCGGGTGGAAGGTGGAGTGGGGTGAGAATGGGCTGCCCCCCCACACCCCCTCTGAAAGGCCTTGCTCCCAGGGGAATAGCTATGTCCAGGTACCCGGTCCCTACACAGCTGCGTTGGGCTCCCAGGAGCCAATGGCCACAAGGGGGGCCGTCGTGCTCCCACAATAACCAGGGGCCAGGCCGTGTGCTCCTGACGGGGCCCAGTTCCACCGGCGCGGTCCGTGAGAGGGGACGCTGGGATCCTCGCGGGAGGATGCGGGGCTGAGACTGCCCAGAGACGCCCTTGGGGAGGGGCCTGGGCCCGGCCGGGGATAGCCCTGACCGGGCCTGGGGCCAGGTCCCACCACCTACCATTGCCTTTGTCTGAGCGCTGGGGGTGGCTGTTGACGGCATTGGGGACCCCGTGGGTGGCCCAGCGGGTGTGGGCAATACCGAAATGGGTCTCAAACTCCACCTTCAAGTCCATGCCATCTTGTTCTAAACGAAAGAAAAACCAGTTCGCTGCACTTTTGAAAGAAGCCTTGACCCCGGGATTGCAGGCTAGGCAGGGCGTTCCCATAAAACACACTCCCCCTGGGTCCCTGGGGGCTCCTGCAGTCCACGTGTTGCCCATGTGAGGTTCACTCGTATAGATCAGTAGCTCAGCCCACTTCTTAACCAAACAGGCTTACTTTAAAAACAAAATGAGGCTGGGTGCGGTGGTTCAAGACTGTAATCCCAGCACTTTGGGAGGCTGTGGCGAGAGGATGTGCCTGAGCCCATAGGTTTGAGACCAGCCTGGGCAACATGGTGAGACCTCATCTCTACAATAAATCAAGAAAATTAGCTGGGCATGGTGATGTGTGCCTGTAGTTCCGGCTACTTGGAAGGCTGAGGTGGAAGGATCAACTGAGCCCAGCCGACCAAGGCTTAGGTGGCTGTGAGCTTGCCCCTAAACTTCAGCCTGGGCGACAGAGTGAGACTCCAACTCAAAAAGAAAAAGATAAGTCCCTACCTAAAACAGAAAAGCACTGTCACTTGCCGAATAATTCAAATACTGTACTTAACTCTTAAAGAAAAAAACCCCAGCCGGGCTCAGTGGCTCAGCCTGTCATCCCGTGCCTTTGGGAGGCTGAGGTGAGTGGATTGCCTGAGCCCACGAGTTCGAGACCCGCCTGGGCGGCGAGACCTCATCTCTACAATAAATCAAAAAATCAGTTGGGCGTGGTAGCGCATGCTTGTAGTTCCGGCTACTCGGAAGGCTGAGGCGGAAGGATCGCCGGAGTCCGGCAGGTCAAGGCTGCGGTGGCCGGGAGCGGCCACTGCACTCCAGTTGGGGCGACCGAGTGA
>NW_007087040.1:17259-21689 GCF_000164805.1 Carlito syrichta
AAAAAAAAAAAAAAAGAAAAAGAAAAAAACCCCAAACCTCCGCTCCACCACCACACAATCCGCCACCCACGCCCTGTGAAACAGTCGACACTTCGGGCTAAGCCCTCCTGTGTTCCTGGTGTGGACAGGCCACGACTGGCAGCCTCGAATGCAGTTGGAATAAAGACCCTGATGCAGCCCGTGCGGCGCACACCCCGCAGGTGTGACGGCTTCCACTTACTATAGAGCTCTTCATCCAGAGCCTTGACCTTGCCCCTCTTCTTGACCAGCTGGATGTGTCTTTCTGTGACTTCGTGATTGCTCCCATCGATTGCCACACCTGCGGTGTAAACAGCATTTTCCTTGGCTGGGTACGGTGGCTCAACCTGTCATCCCAGCACTTTGGGGGGCCAAGGCGAGTGGATTGCCTGAGCCCGTGGGTTCGAGACCACCCTGGGCAACTTGGCGAGATCTTGTCTTGATAATAAATAAAAAAATTAGCCGGGTATGCTAGTGCACACCTGTAGTTCTGGCAACTCGGAAGGCTGAGGTGGAAGGATCGCCGGAGCCCCGCGGGTCCAGGCTGTGGCGGCTGTGAGTGTGCCACTGCACTCTAGCCTGGGTGACAGAATGAGACCCTAACCACAAAAAAGGGGGTGGGGTGGGACCAGGTGCTGTGGCTCATGTCTGTTACCCCAACACTTTGGGAGGCCCAGGCAAGAGGACTGGGGTTGGAGACCAGCCTGGGCAATGTGGTGAGACCTAGTCTCTATAATAAATCAAAAAATTAACCAGCGCGGTGGTATGCACCTGTAGTCCCAGTTACTGGAGATGCAGAGGCAGGAGGATTGCCTGAGCTCAGGAGGTCGAGGCTGCGGTGGCTGTGAGCGTCATTGCCCTCCAGCCCGGGTGGAGAGTGAGACTCAGACTCAAAAAACCCAAAAAACAACCACAAAAAGGGAACAGACGAAATAGTCACCGATCTGGTGGACAGAGGAGTGAGCTCAGAGGTAGCCACCCGGCGGGGGACGGCACAACTGCTCGAAAGCTCTTTGGGAGGCAGCTGGGATCTCGGAAATGCCAAGTGAAGAAGGCACAGAAACGGGCAAAATCGCATCTCTGTGACCAGGTAAAAGCCAGGACATCTAGGCATGCCACCTCGACCCCTCCCTCACCAGACCATCCTTGCAGACAACAGGCACAGGGGAGGGACAGAGACCTCAAACCCCATTATCCAGGCAGGACGGACACACAGAGGTGGGCATGTTCAACATACACGACGTGATGGGCCTGGGGACAGGCGAGCACTGTGAAGCCATCACTGCCATCTATGCCAAAACCCATCCACCACCCCAAGGCTTCCTCCTGTCCCCTTGACTTATTACCACTGTTGTGTGTGTGTGTTTGCAAGCGTGTGCATATGCATGCGTGTGTGTAAGGGCACTCAGCATGAGCGCTGCCCTCCAGGCCCGGGTTTAGCCACACAACCCAGCGCCTCCCATGGGCACGGTGCTGAGCGCAGCTCTGGGACCCGCTCGCTTGGAGCCCCGGAGTGTGCCCCACACCCCCGTTCCTGGTGGGGGAACCTTTGACGGGGTGGCTTTTTTTTAACCCTTGTTTCTTCTTGTTACTTTCCCGTTGTTTTCCAGTGTCTCCCATGAGCACATGTTGTCGTGATGGAAAAGCCGCGTTAAGAGAAGCGCCAGGAAACTGCCCAGGCTGCGACCCCCCCCACCCCGGCACGGAGCCCGGCGGCTTGAGCTGCCCAGCACCCACCTGCGGAGTCATAGCCACGGTACTCCAGCCGCTGCAGGCCCTTGATGAGGGTGTCAAAGATCTCCCTCCTGGTCCGGGGGACCCTGTAGTTCATGTAGGCGAAGATTCCTGATGAGAGAGAGGGCACGCTCGTAAAGCCCTGGCCTCGTGTCCAGAGGCAGCAGCCGCGGACCTGCAGACACGCGGGCCGGGAGGGCTGACGGGAGGGCTGAGCAGGGGTACTCCCTGCCTTCCTGTGACAAACCTCGTGGGGCCCGTGCGGCCCAGAGCCCAAGCCACGCCACACTTGGGGCCCACGTCCATCACACGCAGGCGGCGAGGCGTCCTAGACACCGCCAAGGCCCCGCCTCCCTGCACCCCTGCTGGGTGTGTCGCCAGAAGCCACAGCGGTCCCTGTGGTGGGTGAGGACAGCTGCTGGGGCTTTGCCCCCACTGTCTCCTGGCTGCGGGGCTCGGGCTTGACCTTCACAACAGCAAGAGTGCAACCATCGGGGGCCGGCAGGGGCCACCAGTGTCCCGGGGAGTGGAGGGGTGCACGTTCAAGGGGTCTGTCCCCAGGACCACCAGCCGTGTCACGGCCAGCTGGGGAACGGGTGGGAGCTCTGGCACAGCTGGAGATGGCGGCCGTGAGGGAGCCACCAAGAAGCTGCTTCATGCAAGAAGGCAAGCGTCTAACTTTCAACACGAAGCCCCTCGTGGGCTGGTGTCTCCTCTCCGCGCGACACGTCCTCAGGCCGCACCAGCGTGAGCGAGCGGCCCGCACGGGGCTCTCCCTCTTCAGAATTAACTCATCGGGGCTGCAGTCCAGGAGCCCCTTTGGCCACGTGCGTCAGAGCTCCCTCCTGCCATTCTCTGGCCAAAAATAAGGGCGACATGAGAACGAGAACCTGCTCTTCCACCTGTGAGCTCAGGCAGGATTCCACAGTCCACCCGTGAGTGGGAGCTTAATCCAGGTGCCCTCTTGGAAGGCAGCTTGGCGGCCTCGGAGTGGAGAATGGCTGTCTACAGGCCAGGGCTGCTGCATGTCGGGGCCATCAACAGACACCTCCTCAGGCATGCACGTGCCGTAGGAACAGCTGTTCATGCCGCCCAGGTCTCTGCAGTCTGGCAGGGAAGCCCATGGATGGCCATCTGAATTTCTGGGATGTGTCTAGCTTGCAAAGCGGGGAGGCCACGGAGCAAGTCTGGAGGGGGGCCCAGGACAGGGTGCAGTGGGTGCCTCTGAGCAGGTCACCAAATGCTGGACAGAAGCCTTCTTTGGGTTGCGTGTGCCTCTCTGTATGACTCAGATATTTCGCTACGTGCCAGTACACGGTGAATGAGGTGGTGGTGAGCCCTGAGCATCGCCTGATGCTGGATAGCATCAAGACAAGACATGAGTCAGGGATCTCCGAAGGGGGCGTCCTGGCCCACCTGCGAGGGCTGACATAGCTGACTGCTGGACAGGACGAGTGTGACACGGCCCAGGCGCATCCCTTTCCTGTCTCGAGAGCTCCTGGGGCCGGGACCCACAGCAGCATGGCGCCTGGACCTGGGTCTGGCTCTGCTTTCCAGGGAGCAGTGCCACTTGCCCTGACCCTCCTTGCACATCCAGGGCGCCAGGGCTGTGGTGGCCCTCCCCCCTCCCCCACCTCAAGCTGGGCCAGCCCAACTTGACTACCCCAGGGTTCCACAGCCCTGTTTGCTCAACAGCCGCCATGGAGGACGCAAAGGACTGCTGAGCACACTGCCCAGTCCCTAAACATGCAGGCTCAGTGTCACCTGCCTGGGTCGGCCTCCTTCCCTGCAAGCTAAAGCCAGCAGCAGGCTCCGACCTCAAACCCAGCTCCGCCTCTTGCTTTCGGGTTGGTCTCAAGCAAGTTACAGAACTCCGTGCCTCAGTTTGCCTTTCAGTGAAACGGGGGTGATGGCTGGAATTGTGCCTGCCAGGTAGCTGGTGTCTGTTAAAAACAGACAAGGTGGAGCTAGGGAAATGATCCCTCGAGAAATTGTCATTAAACGAAATCAAGGGGAAATAGCACTGTTCCCTGTTATTTTGACTTGGCTCCCAACTGGGAAAACAAAGCTTCAAATGTGACCCGGCGGTGGCTGGATCAGGGTTTGGCTCACCCCGTGAACACTTCCCTGGCCCCTGAGGGCTCCACAGCTGTGCCAGAGCTGCAAGATACGGGGTGAACCCCTCAGGGGCCACACGGAGGCCAGGAGAGGACACAGGTGCACCAGGACTGAGCCCCCAGGGAGGTGAGAAGGGGCTTCCCACGGGGTGGGCCAGGTCCTGCAAAGCGGATTTTGGCGCATTCTGTAGGTTTCAGCTGACAGTCACCCTTCCCCTCCCCCCTTTCAAGTCGTGTGGCCTGTTTATTTTCTGCACAACACTTGCTTCCTCGTCTTGTGTCCACCTCCCGATGGGGCTGCAACCTCATGAGTTGGGGACCGCCGCCGCCCCCCATCGGCATTTCCCGGCCCCTTGCCCGGGGCCTGGCACACATCAGGTGCTCAGTAAATGCGTGTTGAGAGAACGAGTCGGTGAGCGGAGGAATGGGTGGGGGACACTGAGGAGGCAGCCTTCGTGTGGGGCCTGAGACAGCCACGCACGACAGATCGGATGCTGGACCCCAGTCGCAGCTCATGGGACAAAGGGGGTAGGAGGGAGGAAGGAGGAGGGAGGTGGGAGG
>NW_007087040.1:21826-28716 GCF_000164805.1 Carlito syrichta
AGGCCCCAGAACCCGGCTGGAGGGCTGCAGGGAACCCCACCACCGCCGTCTGCAGGCCTTCCCCGCGTACCCCTCGCCGTCTCCCCACTCATCCTCACGTGACCCCAAGGCTGCAGCTCGAGATGGGAGGGGTGGGGGGGGCGCGTCTGAGGCACCTCGGTCTGAGCCACCTGACCGCAAGCCCCGGCTGCTGCTCCCATGGTCAGCATGGACTCTCGCCCCAAGGCGTGAGGAAGAGCCCAACCTGGGGCACCTGGCTGGTGGGGAGACACCCCGCCGGCCAGGCGGACAGACCTCAAGCTCCCCTGGCCGGGTCCAGCCACGGGAGGTGCCTGTGTCCAACTCCACCCTTCCCTCCCACCCAGCCCCACCCGCCAAGGCTGGAGCACCAGGTGCAGGGCAGGCCCCAGCCACGCCCGCTCCCTTCTAGCCCGACATCACCCTCCCTCGCACTCAGCCTGGCCTGTCTCTGCCCCGACCCCACCTGTGGCGTCTGGCCTCCACGGGCACCACGCTGAGGCTCAGGTCTGCCTCCCCGGCCCTCCACCCCAAATGACTCACGTGTCCCCATCTCTGACCCCCCTTCCTTGTCCCCACCCCTTCCGCAAGGCATGTGCTGCTTTACACCTGACTCGTGTCACTGATGGGCCTCCACTTTGAGTGAGTGCCCGTCTTGTAGGAGGTCACGGGCCAGCAGCAGGTCTGCACGAACTGGGCGGGAAGCGACATCAGCACCTTTGGGGAAAGCACTTCCCTCTGCTTCTCTCCTGCTCCTCTTGGTCAGTCAAGGAGGCGGCTCCTTTGGGCGCTATGCTTTCTCCTCCTTTTTTCTTTTGACACTGTCTCCCTCTGTTGCCCAGGCTAGGGTACAGAGGCATAATCACAGCTCACTGCGGCCTCGACCTGGTGGACTCAGGAGATCCTCCTGCCTTGGTTTCCTGAGCAGCTGGGACTCGAGGTGTGCACCACCATGCCCAGCTAACTCTTTTATCTTTTAGTAGAGACAAGGCCTCCATGCTGCTCAAGCTGGCTCAAAATCCTGGGCTCATGCAGTCCTCCCGCCCCAGCCTCCTGAGTAGCTGGTATGACAAGCGTGAGCCACCCCACTGGCTTATGCTTTCTTTAACCTCTTTTCTTGCACTCGTGCCAGAGGGAATGGGTATAAGGTCTAGCAAATCTGGGTGCAGTCTTATCTCAAACTGAGATGACAAGGGGTGGGCGGGTAGCGGGAGTAGCAGCTGGGTAGGGGATGCCAGAGTGCCCAGAGGGCACACCTGCCCAGAGAGGTGCCCAGACTCCTGAAGAGGCTGCAG
The DNA here is from genome assembly GCF_000164805.1 of Carlito syrichta. Lineage (NCBI taxonomy): Eukaryota > Metazoa > Chordata > Mammalia > Primates > Tarsiidae > Carlito > Carlito syrichta. The sequence continues at coordinate 23,140 of NW_007087040.1, forward strand.
AGGGCTGGCGCTGGGAGGCCAGGAGAGCAGAAGGTCTGCGACACAGGACTTGAGATGTTTTGGAGAAAGGGAGCATGCTGCCACTCCTGCAAAGACAGCTCTGGCCCAAGCATCCCTCCACAGGCAGGAGGGCTGGGTGGCTGGAGAAATGCCAGCCCTGGGCAGAGGCCACCAGGAGAGACCCCAGCAGGGACCCCAGGAGGAACCTCAGAAAGGACTCCAGAAGGACCCCAGGGAGGCTCTGGGGATACTCCGGGTGCACCTCCGGAGGGATGGTAGCCCATTGGCCTGGCTTCCTCCCAGTTCTGGGGCTCCCAGGACACTCTCTGGACAAGGCTTGGGAGCCCAGACAGGAATCAGGACAAAAGTGTGTGAAGAGCCCTACAGGGCCAGGTGTGGTGGCTCACGCCTGTAATCCCAGCGCTTTGGGAGGCTGAGGTGAGACTCAAAAAGGAGGCCTCTGACGCTCAGTGCTGAGCCCTGAGAGACTGCTGACAACGGCCAGCTCAGGAAGGCGACAGCTCTGGACACTGGACAGCAAGAAAGTCTGCCAGACCTGAGGCACTGGCCTCCTAAAACCTTCTCTCCACCCCAGAGAGCTCGAGTGAGGACTTGGAGGGTGGGACCAGGCAGTGGCTCAGGGGCAGGCCGGCCCCGCGCCCTGAGTCTGCGGGTATTCGGGAAGGCCTCTCCGATCCACGCTAGGGTGAGAGGAGCCCAGGGAGAAGTCCAGCCAGAACCCTGTGGGGAGGACTTATGCTGGGCGGCAGTGCCACCCACTAGGCCAGAAACCTCCCTACACTAACACCCTCTTGCCATCACCCCCTGTTTCTTTTCAGGACTGAAGGGGCTGACCTTTTTTTTTGAGTCGGAGTCTCACTCCATCACCCAGGCTGGAGTGCAGCGGCACACTCACGGTCACAGCAGCCTCGACCTGCTGGACTCAGGGGATCCTTCCGCCTCAGCCTTCTAAGTAGCAGGAACCACAGGTGCATGCTACCATGGCTGGCTAATTTTTTTTATTTATTTATTGTAGAGATGAGGTCTCACCAAATTGCCCAGGCCAGTCTCGAACCCGTGGGCTCAAGCAATCTTCTCAGCTTGGCCTCCCAAAGTGCTGGGATTATAGGCGTGAGCCACTGTGCCTGGCAGGGCTGACCTTCTTAGTCCATGACCCTCACACAGATCGGCTACTATCCCAAGTCCCAAATGGGATTATGCCTCACAGAAGAGCATGACCAGGCTGGGTTTCTGCCTTAAGGAATGCTCATAAAATTCCTAATGTGGGTCAGAGGTGGTTGGTTGCTCATGCCTGTAATCCCAGCACTATGGAAGGCTGAGGCAGGAGGATCACTTGAGCCCAGGAGTTTGAGACCAGCCTAGGCAATGTAGCGACACCTCGTCTCTACATTTTAAAAAAAACGGTTAGTCAGGCATGGTGGCATGCCTGTCGTCCCAGCTACTGGGAGGCTGAGGTGGAAGGACTGTCTGAGCCCAGGCGGTAGAGGCTGCAGTGAGCCGTGATTGCGTCACTGCACTCCAGCCTGGGGCGCAGAGTGAGACTCCGACTTGAGAAGGAAAAAAAAATCCCAAGACACATCTGTGTGGTGTTGGGAGGTGGATGGGGCAGGTACGCCCTCTCAGGGGAGGCCGACCGACCCCAGTAAGGGCTGCTGAGGAGCTGTGGCCTCTGGCTGTCCCATCCTTGCTCACCTAGACAGGGAAAGGCCACCTTATCGGGAAAGGCCACCTTATCGGCAAAGGGAGAGTGACCCTTCCTGCCCTGTGGAAGCGAGAGCAGAGCTGGAGGAGTGGGGACACGTGTGGTCCCAAGCCACATTCTTTTTTTTTGAGCAGGAGTCTACCTCTGTCGCCCAGGCTGGAGTGCAGTGGCATGCTCACAGCCACCGCAGCCTCAATCTGCTGGGCTCAGGCGATCCTCCCACCTCAGTCTTCCAAGTAGCTGGAAACACAGGCATGTGCCACCACACCTGGCTAATTTTTTGATTTATTGTTGAGACGAGGTCTTGCCATGTTGTTCAGGCTGGTCTTGAACCCCTGAACTCAGGCAATCCTCTTGCCTCAGCCTCCAAAGTGCTGGAATTATACGCGTGAGCCTCCACGCCCGGCCCATACCACACTCTTACAGGAAGGCAGGACCTGGCACGTGCAGGGTTAGGATGGGGACGGACATTGCTCGTCTAAAGACAGGCTTATCCCTCCCCGCCTCGGGACCCCTCGGGTTAAAGCGACTATGATCTCCACCGGAACCCATGAGATAATAGACTCTGCTGCCTGCGGTCACTCGACAAGGCATTTCTATTTTTAATAGAAAAGTCCCCAATGTCCTTGTCATTCTAGGATTTCACCAAGAACAGAGTGGGAAGTGACATATACGCTACATTTTATTGAAATAAAAAACACTTTTAAGAAAAAATATTGCCAAATGCTGACTGTAAATGCCAAAATTGTGCTATTAAAAAAGTCAACATTTTTATTTCAGTGAGAAATATTTCCCTTGAAATTTTAAAAGAGGAAAATGGGCCGGGATCGGTGGCTTGGCCTGTAATCCCAGCACTTTGGGAGGCTGAGGCGAAGGGATTGCCTGAGCCCTTGGGTTCGAGACCAGCCCGGGCAAGTTGGTGAGACCTCGTCTGTACATTAAAATTAAAAAGTAGCGGGGCATGGTAGTGCACGCCTGTAGTTCCTGCTACTTGGAAGGCTGAGGCAGAAGGATCGCCGGAGCCCAGCACGTCGAGGCTGCAGTAGCTGTGAGCGTGCTACTGCACTCCAGCCTGAGAAACAGAGGGAGACTCCAACTCAAAAAAAAAAAAAAAAAAAGAAGAGGAAAATGATCAGATACAATTGCTTATTTGTTTTTCTGCAGAATTCATCTTCAGAATTTTCTCTGCAAATAATCCCTCAGGTTAAAGGCACTGTCCACAAATGCTGCACCTCGACATTTTTGGGAAGTTTTTCTGAGCCCAAGAAACCCCTGGTGGATAAGACTGATGGGAGAGGAACCACACAGTGACAGGGAGGGGTGGGGTGCAGAGGAGAGCCACAGCCAGCAGAATGGAGCCACAGTCACACACCAAGGACCACCCGCAACCAGGGAGCCAAGAGGCAGGAAGGATTCTCCCCCGGGCCTCCAGATGGAGCACAGCCCAGAGACACCTGGATTTTGGCCTGTGGAAACTGACTCTGGACTTCTGATCTCCAGATCTGTGAGCACAAAGGCATGTTGCTCTAAGCCAGCGGGTGTGTGGCCCACTTGTTACAGCAGCCGGAGGGAGCGAACACTCCGACCAGGACAGAGGACGGTGCGTTCAGGCAAGGGCTCCACCTTCCGGGGAGATCCAGGAGGTCCCCCGCCCACAGCCAGGTCTTCTTGGAGTGCCATGCAGGAAAGGTTCTAGGACTCCGGAGGTGCAAACCCTTCCTGCTGAGTCCACCCCCCGATTCCCGTGGCCCATCCCGGTGTGCCTGGCATCTTCTTTCTCTGTAGGGCTCACAGCTGGCTGCGGCCTCGGGCACCACCCCAGCTCCTCCCCTCCCTCCCTTTCTTGGGGAGAGCCCGCTTCCTGCCCGCTCTGTGCCGGGGCCACCCTCAGACTGCCGAGAGCCAGACATACATAGGTGAGCAGAGCTCGCTGGGCCTTCCTCTCCCCTGAGAGAAGAATCACCTGGGTCTTTCCAGGAGCGTCTTCACGATTCTTACAGTATCCCTACACCAACAGTTGGCCCAGCCCACGTGTGAGGCTGCCGGAGGGGCCGGGAACTGGTGGGTTTGCACGCCCTCCCAAGCGATCACTCACACACTATTTGGAAAGATGGACCCAGGGCTGCTCGTCTTTGGTATTTATCAAGAGAAGCCAAAAGTCCCACCTAATTATGCGACATCTCCCAACTCTGTGACTCGGTAACTAAGTTTTCAAAATGTTTAAACCCCGTGCGCCAAACAAAAAGATGTCTGTCTGCCTCGTCCCGGCTGCCCAGCCACGGCCTGGGCCGAGGTCCTCCCACAGTATCATTTCCCTGAGGGGCCCTCCTGTCCCCACCAGTGACCGAGCTCCCCTGGCCCTGCAACTCGCCTGCCTTCTTGGCGGGGAGGGCCACACCCTGAGGCCTGCAGACCCCAGGGCCTCACCGGGATGGCCACTTACTAGTGGCTGGGTGAAGAAGGAAAGAGAGGAAGGAGGGAGGGAGGGGAAATACTGTCACCTTTTTATTTGCCGAAAGGGATGTCAACAAAACCAGCACCTTCCAGAACTGCAGCCCACACCTTTAAAATAAAACTTCAAACTATAACTCAGCACCTGTGTCACTCCAGCTGGACTCAGCGTGCCCGAGTGCCTTCAAGGGTCCACTCAGCGAGAGGAGGACCGCCCATGGCCAGGCCCTGCTCTCTGCCGGGGACGCGGCAGGGACCAAGGAGAGCAGGACTGCGCCCGGGCTCAGTCACCAGCATGCTGACAAGGAGGAGCCTCAGGTCTCCACTCCACACCGTGGGACCAGCGCGGAAGGCCTGAGGCAGAGGCTGCTTCAACACGCTCCAGCAGGCACTGCCCGGAGAAAGACCTGAAACAATTTCTGTGCAGACATAGGTGAGCATGGCGCGCTTGGGCCTTCCTCTCCCCCAAGAGAAGACATCACCTGGGTCTTTCCAGGAGCTTCTCCGCGATTCTTACAGCATCCCTACACCAGCAGTGCCATCCTTTCCTTAACATTTTTCTGTAAAAACTGACTAAACATTAAGAAGCTTAAATGACTTCATGAAAAAAAAAACAACATAAAAAGAAAAACCAGTATCCCTGCTGGGCATGGTGGCTCACGCCTGTCATCCCAGCACTTTGGGAGGCCAAGGTGAGAGGATTGCCTAAGCCCAGGGGTTTGAGACCAGCCTAGGCAACTTGGCAAGACCTTGTCTCTACAATAAGTCAAAAAATTAGCCAGGCGTGGTGGCACGTGCCTGTAATTCCAGCTACTTGGAAGGCTGAAGACAGAAGCATCGCCTGAGCCCAGTGGGTCAAGGCTGAGGTGGCCACAAGTGTGCCACTGCCCTCCAGCTTGGGCGACAGAGTGAGACTCCAACTCAAAAAAATAAAAATAAAAATAAAAATAAAGAAAAGGAAAACCAGTATCCCTGGCCATGCACACACAGACCAGGACCCGAAAGCCAGACCAGCCCTGAGCGGAAACAGCTTCCTCTGCATAGAGCACCCGGCGCCAGGGAGGTGTTAAGGACACGTTAACACCAAGCCGAGACTTTCCCTTCCCCTGTTCTTGAAAAGAAAGTCACTTTCCATGCAGGAATGCTGGCTGCGGAGCTGGCCCACCCCTGGGAATTGGGATCTGAGCCCAGGGGGTGTGGGGACATGGGGTGGTGATAACCCCGGCTCAGCCTCTACCTGGGGGCCCGGCATGGGCAGCCTCTAAAAAGCAGAACAACAACTTGTGGCTTTGGGAGTTGGAGCAGGCAGAGCCCCCAAAGCTCAGAAGACTTCGGACGCCAGTAGGAGGCAGGACGGCAGGCTGGGGTGGCGGTGGGGGGGGTGGAGGGCGTCCTGGCGGAGG
>NW_007087041.1:0-10077 GCF_000164805.1 Carlito syrichta
AGAATGGAATGTAGAGAAATGGAGAGGAATGGAATGCGATGGATAGGAATGCAATGAAAAGGAAAGGAGAAGAATGGAATGGAGAGGAATGGAATGGAATGGTAATGAATGGAATGGAATTGAGCAGAGTGCAATTGAATGCAAGGGAATGGAATGGAATGGAGGGAGAGGACTGGAATGTAATAGAATGGAAAGGAATGGAGAGAAATGGAGAGGAATGGAATGGAATGGACAAGAATGCAATAGAAAGGAATGGAGAAGAATGTAATGGAGAGGAATGAATGGAATGGAATGGAGAGAAATGGAATGGAATGCAGTGTAGTGGAATGGAATGTAGTGGGGAGGAAAGAAATGGAATGGAATGGAATGGAATGTAGTGGGGAGGAATGGAATGGAAAGGAATGGGATGGAAGGTAGAGGAATGGGATGGAAAAGTATGGAATGGAATGGAGTGGAATGGAGAGGAAAGGAATGGAATAAAATGGAGTGGATGGGAGTGGAATGGATTGGAATGGAATGGAATGGAGAGGTAAGGAATGAAATAGAATTGAATGGAATGGAATGGAAAAGAATGGAGAGGAATGGAATGGAATGGAGAGGAATGGAATGGAGAGGAATGGAATATTAATCAATGGAATATTAAGGAATTGAAGGGAATGGAATAGAATGTATTTCAGAGGAATGGAGTGGAGAGGACTGGAATGGAATAGAATGGAGAGGGATGGAATGGAAAGAAAAAATGCAGTGGAATGTAATGGAGAGAAAAGGAATGGAATGGATTTCAAAGTAATAGAATGGAGAGTAATGGAATGGAATCCAGTGGAATGGAATGGAAAGCAATGGAATTGAATGGAATGGAATGGAATGGAGTTAATATAATGAAATGGAGGGGAGAGGAATGGAATGGAGAGGAGTGTAAAGGAAAGGAATGGAATATAATCGGATGGAGAGGAATGCAATATAATGGAATAGAGTGGAATGGTATTGAATGGAATGGAAGAAAATGGAATGGAATGGAATGTTCAGGAAAGGAAAGAAATTAAGCTGAATGGAATGGAGTTGAAGGGAGAAGAATGGAATGCAGAGGAATGGAATGAAATGGAGTGGAAAGGAATGGAATGGAGTGGAATCTAATGTAAATTAATGGATTGGAATTGAGCAAAGTGCAATGGAATGGAACGAAACGGAACGGAGAGGAATGGAATGGAATGGGATAGAATAGAAAGGGATGGAGTGCAATGGAGAGGAATGGAATGGAATAGAATTGAGTGCAATTGATTGGAATGGAATGGCATGGAGAGGAATGGAATGTTATGGAATGGAGTAGAGTGAAATGGAATGGAACGGAATGGTGAGGAATGGATAGGGATGAATGAAAAGGAATTGAGAGGAATGGAATGCAATGAAATGGATTGGAATGGAGAGGAATGAAATGCATTGGAATGGAATGGAGTGGAATTGAATGGAGTGGAAAGGAATGCTAATGAAAGGAATGCAATGAAATGGAATGGAATTTAAAGGAATGGAATGGAGAGGAATGGAATGAAATGGAAAGGAATGGTTTGGAATATACCGGAATGGAACATAGAGGATTGGAGAAGAATGGAAAGGAGAGGAGGGATGGTATGGAATGGAGTGGAATGTAGAAGAAAGGAATGGAATGGAGTGGAATGGAGGTGAATGGAATGACAAGGAATGGACTGGAATTGAATGGAATGGAGTTAATGTTATGAAATGCAGTGGATAGGAATGGAATGGAGAGGAGTATAATGGAATGGAATGGAGAGGAGTGTAATGGAATGGTATGGAACGGAATGAAGTTAAAGTAATGGAAAGGATTGGAGAGGAATGTAATGGAGAGGATTTTAATGGAATGGAATGAACAAGAATGGAATTAAGTGGAGTGGAATGGAATGGTATTGAACGGAATGGAAGAGAAAGTAATGAAACTGAATGGAACGGAGTTAAGAATGGAATGGAGTGGAATGGAATGGAATTGAATGGAATGGAATTTAGCTGAGTGCAATGGAAAGGAAAGGAATGGAATGGAATTGAACGGAAAGGAAAGGAATGGATTGGAATAGAATGGATAGGAATGGAATGGAATGGAAAGAAGAGGAATGGAAAGTTTTGGAATGGAGTGGAATGGATTGGAGTAGATTGGAATGGAATGTAATGGAAAGGAATGGAACGGAATAACGAGGAAAGGATGGAATGGAGGGGAATGGAATAGAATGGAGGGGGAAAATGGAATGGAATGGAATGAAGAGGGATGGAATGAAATTGAATTGAAGGGATTGGAATGATGAGAAACGGGAAGGAATGGAATAGAATGCAATCACTTGGAAAGGAATGGAATGGAGAGGAATGGAATGGAATGGAATGGAAAGAAATGGAATGGAGTAGTGTGGAAAGGAATGGAATTGAATGCAATGACGAGGAATGGAATGAAATGGAACGAATTAGAATGGAATAGAAAGGAATGGAATGAAATTGAGAGGAATAGAAGGGAATGGAATGGAGAGGAATGGAATGGAGTGGAGTGGAAAATGATGGTATTGAACGGAATGGGATCGAATGGAATGGATCCGAAAGTCGCAGTATTTAATTGAATGAAAATAAATGGAATAGAGTGGAATGCTGAGAAATGGGATGGAGAAGAATGGAATGGAAAGGAGTGAAATGGAAGGGAATGGAGTGCCAGTGGAACGGAATGTAGTGGAGTGGAATGGATTGGAATGGAATGTAATGGAATGGAGTGGAGAAGAATGGAATGTAAAGGAATGGAGTGGATGGGGGAGGAAAGAAATGGAATAGAATGGGATAGAATGGAATGGAGAGGAAAGGAGTGGATTGACTGGAGTGGATTGGAATGGAATGGAGTCGTGATGAAAGGAATGGAATGGAGAGGAATGGAATGGAATGGAATGGACTGGAATGGAAAGGAATGTAATGAAGTGAAATGAAATGAATATGGTGGAATAGAGAGGAATGAAATGTTAATGAATGGAATGGAATGGAATGGAACAGAATAGAGGGTAATGTAATGGAATGGATCTAGAGGAATGAAGAGGAGACGAAAGGACAGAATGGAGAAGAATGGAATGGAAAGTAGAGGAATGGAATGGAGAGGAAAGAATGGAATGGATTGCAGAGGAATAGAATGAAGAGGAATGGAATTGAATGGAGAGGAATGGAGTGGAAAGGAAAGGAAAGCAATGGAATGGAAAGGAATGGAATGGAGTCAATATAATGAAATGGAGGAGAGAGGAATGGAATGGACTGGAGTGTACTGGAATGGAATGGGATGGAACCGAATGGAGAGGAATGGAATGGACGGAATGGAGTGGAATGGGATGGAGTTGAGTGGAATGGAGTGGGATTGAATGGAATAGAACAGAATGGAATGGAACAAATGTTGACGAAAGGAGTAGAATGAAACTGAATGAAATTGAGTTGAAAGGAGAGGAAAGAAATGGAGAGGAATGGAATGGGATGGAGAGGATTGGAATGGAATGGAATGGAATTGAATGGAGTGGAATTGAATGGAGTGGAGTGGAATCTAATGGAATTTAATGGAATGGAAATGAGCAGACTGCAATGGAGCGGAGAGGAATAGAATAAAATGGAATAGAATGGAAAATAATGGAGAGGAAAAAAGAGGAATGGAATGGAGAGAAATGGAGAGTAATGGAATGGAATGGAATGAAGATTAATGGAATGTTGTGGTAAGGAGTGGAACGGAATGGGGTAGAGTGGAATGGAATGGAATGGAATGGAAGTCAATGGAACGGAATGGAAAGGAATGCATTGGAATGGAATGGAATTCAATGGAACGGAACGGCAAGGAATGCATTGGAATGGAATGGAATGGAAAGGAATGGAGAGGAATGGAATGGAATGGAATGCTAATGAATGGAATGGAATGGATTCGAATGGGATGGAGAGAAATGGAATGCTAATGAATGGAATGGAATGAAACGAAACGGAATGCAGGGGAATGGAATGGATTGGAATGGAAGGTGATGGAATGGAATGGTTTGGAATGGAATGGAAAGGAATATAGAGGATTGGAGAGGAATGGAATGCAGAGAAATGGAGAAGGATGGAATGGAGTGGAATGGAGAGGAATGAATTGGAATGGAGTGCAATGGAGGTGAAGGGAATGGAAAGGAATGGAATGGAATGAATGGAATGCAGTGAATGTAATGGAATGGAGAGGAGGGTAACGGAATGTAATGGAATGGAATGGTATGGTTAGGAATGGAATAGAGTGGAATAGAATGGAATGGTATTGAGTAAAATGTAACAGAATGTAATGGACTGGAACAGAATGGAATGTAATGGCATGAAACAAAAAGGAATGGAGTAGAATGGAGAGGAATCAAATGGCGAATAATGGAATGGGAAGGAGTGTAATGGAATGGAATGGAATGGAATGAAGAGGAATGGAATGGAAGGGAAGGGAGTGGAATGTAATGGAGTGGAGTGGAATAGAATTGTATTGAATGGAATGGTTCAGAATGGAATGGAATGGAAGGTGGAGGAATTGAATGGAATGAAAGTAAATGTAATGGAGTTAAATGGAGAGGAATGGAATAGAATGGAGTGGAATGGATTTGAATGGAGTGGAATGGAATGGATAGGAGTGGAAGGGAAGTGAATTGAATGGAAAAGATTGAGCGGAGTGAAATGGAGTGGAATGGAATAGAAAGAAATGGAATGGAGAGGAATGGAATGGAATGTCACAGAATGTAAAGGAATGGAGAGGAATGGAGAGGAATGGAGAGGAATGGAATGGAATGGAATGCAGAGGATTGGAATTTAATGGAATGGAGTGGAAAGGAATGGAGAAGAGAGGAAACAAATGGAATAGATTGGAGAGGAATGGAAGGAAATGGAAAGGCACAGAGAAGAATGGAATGGAATGGAATCGAGAGGAATGGAATGGAATGGAATGGATTGGAATGGCATTGAGAAGAATGGAGAGGGATGGAATGGAATGGAATGGAGAGGATTGTAATTTAATAGAGTGGAGTGGAACGGAATGGAGTAGAGTGGGATGGAATGGAGTAGAATAGAGTGGAAAGCAAAGGAAGGAAAAGGAACAGCGAGGAATGGAATGGAATGGAATGGAGTGGAATGGACTGGAATGGAATGGAATTAAATGGAGAGGAATGGAAAGGAATGGAATGGAATGGAATGGAATGGAATGGAATAGAGAGCAATGGAATGCTAAAGAACGGAATGGAATGGAATGAAACGGAAGGGAGGAGAATGGAATGGAGAGAGATGGAGTGGAAAGGAAAGGAATGGAATGAAATGTAATTGTAAGAAACGGAAAAGATGGAATAGAGAGTAATGCAATGTAATGGAATGGAGAGGAATGTAATGGAATGGAGAGGAATGGAATGGATAGGAATGAAATGGAGAGGATAGGAGAGCAATGGAATGGAGTGGAATGGATTATAATGCAATGGAATGGATAGTAATGGAATAAAATGGAATGGAGAGGAAAGGAATGGAATGAAGTGGAATGGAATAGAATAGATTGGAGAGGAATTGGGAGGAATGGAACGGATAGGAATAGAAAGGAATGGAAGGAATAGAATGGATTGGAATGTAATGTAATGTAATATAGAGGAATGGAGAGAAATGGAATGTAGAGGAATGTAGAGGAATGGAAAGGAGTGGAATGGAGAGAAATGGAATAGAATGGAATGGAATGGAATGGAGTTAATGCAAGTGAAAGGAGTGGAGAGGAATGGAATGGATTGGAATGAAATGGAGTGGAATGGAATGGAGTGGAATGGAATAAAAAGAATGGAATGGAATTGAGGGGAGTGCAATAAAAATTAACAGAATGGAATGGAATGGAGCACAGAGGAATGGAATCGAGTGGAGTGGAATGGGATGCTATTGAATGGAATGGAACAGAATGGAATGGAACGGGAAGTTGAGGAATGGAATGGAAGGAAATGGAATGGGATGGAGTTGAATGGAGAGAAATGGAATGGTGGGAAACCGAATGGAATGGAGTGAAATGGAATGGAATATACTGGAAGGGAATGGATAAAGTGGAATTGAATGTCAATGAATGGAATGCAGTTGAGTAGAGTGCAATGGAATGGAATGGAATGGAGAGGAATGGAATGGAGTAGAGTGGAATGGCATGGTAATGAATGAAATGGAATAGAATGGTATGGAATGGAATGTCGAGGAATGGAAAGGAATGAAATGCAATGGGATGGAGTTGAATGGATAGAAATGGAATGGTGGAGATGGAATGGAATGTAGTGGAATGGAATGGAATGGAGTGGAAGGGATTGGAATGGAGTGGAATTGAATGGAAATGAGTGGAAAGAAATTGAGCAGAGTGCAGTAGAATGTAAGGGAATGGAATGGAATAGATTGGAGAGGAATGGAATGGAATTGATTGGAAAGGAATGGAGAGAAATAGATGAATGGAATGGAGAGGAATGGATACGAAAGGAAAGGAATGGACAGGAATGAAAATGAGAGGAATGGAATGGAATGGAGAGGAATGGAATGAAATTTAGAGGATAGAAATATAATGGAGTGTAGTGCAATGGAATGTAGTGGAGTGGAATGGATTGGAATGGAATGGAATGAAGTGGTGAGAAATGGGATGTAAAGGAATGGAATGGAAGGGTGGGGAATGTAATGTAATGGAATGGAATGGAATGGAGTCGATTGGAATGCAATGAAGTGCAGTGGAACGAAACAGAATGGAATGGAATGGAGAGGAATGGAATGAAAAAGAATGGAATGGAATGGAGAGGAATGAAACGGAGTGGAACTGAATGTTAATGAATGGAATAGAATGGAATGGAACGGAAAGGAGTGCAATGGAACGGAATGGATTTCAGAGGAATGGAGTGGAGAGGAATGGAATGGAATGCAAAGGAATGGAGAGGGATTTAATGGATAGGATAGAATGGAGAGGAATGAAATGGAGAGGAAAGGAATGGAATGGATTTCAGAGGAATAGAATGGAGAGAAATGTAATGGAATGGAGTGCAATAGAATGGAAAGGAATGTAATGGAGTTTATATAATTAAATGGTGAGAGAGGAATGGAATGGAGAAGAGTTTAATGGAATGGAATGGAATGGAGAGGAATGGCATGGAATGGAGTGGAGTGGAATGTAATGGAGTGGAACTGAATGGTATGAATTGGAAAGGAACAGAATGGAATGGAACGGATGTTGAGGAAAGGAATGGAATGAAACTGAAAGGAATGGAAGGACACTGAAAGGAAAGGAATGGAATCGAATCGAATGGAAAGGAATGGAGAGAAATAGAATGAAGAGGAATGGAGAGGAAAGGATGGAATGCAATGGAGAGGAATGGAATGTTATGGAATGGAGTGGAATGGAATGGAGTAGAGTGAAATGGATTGGAATGAAAGGAATGGAATGGAATCGTGAGAATGGAAAGGAAAGAATGGAATAGAATGAAATGGAGAGTAATGGAGAGGAAACGAAAGGAACGGAAAGGTATGGGAAAGAGAGGAATGGAATGGAATGGAGAGGAATGGAATGGAGAGGTTTGGAGAGCAGTGGAATGGAGAGGAATGGATTAGAATGCAATAGAATGGAATGGAATGGAGAGGAATTGAAAGGAATGGAATGAAGAGAAATGGAGATGAATGGAATGGAGTGGAATGGAAAGGAATGGAATGAAATGGCATGGCATGGAATGGAATGGAATAGAGAGGAATGGAATGGAATGGATTGGAATGGAATGGAGAGCAAAGGAATGCTAATGAATGGAATGGAATGGAAAAAAGGATTGGAGGAAAATGGAATGGAATGGAATAGAATGCAGTGGAAAGGAGTCGAATGGAATGGAAAAGAATAGAATGGAATTAAAAGGAATGGAAAAAAATGGAATGGAATGGAAGAAAATGGTATGGATTGAAACTGAATGGAATGGATTTGAATAGAGATTAATGGGATGGAATGGATTGTAATGGAATGGTATGGAGAGGAATGTAATGGAATGGAGTGGAATGGAAGAGAATTTTATGGATTGGAATAGATCGGAGTGCAATAGAATGGAACGAAGGAGCATTGATTGGAAAAGAGAGGAATGGAATGGTATTGAATGGAATGGAACAGAATGAAATGGAACGGATTGTAGAGTGGAATGTAACAGAATGGAATGGAATGGATTGTCGAGGAATGGAAGAGTAAGAAACTGAGTGGAAAGGAGTTGAATGTAGAGGAATGGAATGTAGAGGAATGGAATGGAAAGAATTCGGATGGAGTGTAATGGAATGGAGTGGAATGGAAATGAATTGAATGGAATAGAACTGAGCAGAGTACAATGGAATGGAACGAATGGAAAGGAATGGAATGGAGAGGAATGGAATGGAATTTCACAGAATGGATAGGAATGGAGAGGAATGGAGAGTAATAGAATGGAAAACAATGGAGAGGAATGGAATGGAATGGAGCTTAATGGAAGGAAATGGAAAGGAACGGCGAGGAATGGAATGAAATGGAATGGAAAGGAATGGAGAGGAGTGGAATGGAATTGAATGGACTGGAATGGAATGGAGATCAATAGAATGGTAATGATTGGAATGGAAAGGAATGAAACAGAATAGAGAGGCATGGAATGGAATGGAATAGAATGGGGTGGAAAGGAGTCGAATGGAATGGAAAGGAGTGGAATGGAATGGAAAGGAATAGAATGGAATGGAATGGAATGGAAGACAATGGTATGGAATGAAACTGAATGGATTGGAGTAGAAGGGAGAGGAATGGAATGGAGATTAATGGGATGGAATAGATTGTAATGGAATGGTATGCAAAAGAATGTAATGGAGCATAGTGAAATGGAATAGAATTTAATGGAATGGAACTGAGCAGAGAGCAATGGAATGGAATGAGATGGAATGGAATGGAATGGAGAGGAATGGAATGGAAAGGAATGGAATGGAAAGGATGTAGAGGAAGCGAATGGAATCAAAAGGAATGGAGAGTAATAATGGAGAGAAATGGAATGGTAATGAATGGAACGGAATGGAAGGGGAAACGAATGGTTGGAATGGAGAGGGATGGAATGGAATGAAATTGAATGTTGTTGAATGGAATGGGATGGAGTGGAATGGAATGGAATGCAGTGGAAGGGAATGGATTAAGTGGAATTGAATATAAATGAATGGAAAGCAATTGAGTGTAGTCCAATAGAATGGAATGGAATGGAATGGATGGAAAGGAGAGAAATGGAATGGAGTAGAGTGCAATGGCATGGTGTTGAATGAAATGGAATAGAATGGTATGGAATGGAATGTCGAGGAATGGAAAGGAATGGAATGGAATGGGATTGAGTTGAATGGATAGAAATGGAATGGTGGAGATGGAATGGAATGGAGTGGAATGGAATGAAATGGAGGGGAAGGGATTGGAATGGAGTGGAATTGAATGGAAATGAGTGGAAAGTAATTGAGCGGAGTGCAATAGAATGTAAGAGAATGGGATGGAATAGAATGGAGAAGAATGGAATGGAATTGATTAGAAAGGAATGGAGAGGAATACATAAAAGTAATGGAGAGAAATGGATACGAAAGGAAAGGAATGGACAAGAATGCAAAGGAGAGGAATGTAATGGAATGGAATGGAGAGGTAGGGAATGGAATGAAATTGAGAGGATTGAAATATAATGGAGTGTAGTGCAATGGAATGCAGTGCAGTGGCATGGAATGGAATGGAATGGAATGAAGTGGTGAGAAATGAGATGTATAGAAATGGAATGGAAGGGAGAGGAATGTAATGGGATAGAATGGAATGGAATGGAATGGAGAGAAAAGGAATGGAATGGAATGGAGTCGATTGGAATGCAATGAAGTGCAGTGGAACGGAACGGAATGGAATGGAATGGAAAGGGATGGAATGAAAAAGAATGGAAGGAAATGGAATGGAGAGGAATGGAATGGAGTGGAATTGAATGTTAATGAATGGAAAGAAATGGAATGGATCAGAAAGGAGTGCAATGCAACGGAATGGATTTCAGAGGAATGGAGTGGAGAGGAATGGAATGGAATGCA
>NW_007087042.1:0-1319 GCF_000164805.1 Carlito syrichta
TCCCGGCCGCCCTAGTTGGAGAGGGCCATTCCTGCCACCTGTAATTAGGAGGCTAAAGTTGGCCTCTGGCGGGGGCACCTAAGTCCTGCGCTTGCCCTGGCCGCCCCGCCCGGCTTTTCCTTAGCCCTTCCCAGCCCTGCGCCTCGTGGAAGCGCCATTCCCAAGACCCCGGCTGTTTACATTTAGGGAGTGACCACCGTGTGCCCCGCCCAGCCAAGGGGGGTGGCCGGCGAACTTTGGAGATCAAAACAGGCCTGTCATTCCAGCACTTTGGGAGGCGGAGGCGAGAGGACTGCCTGATTCCAGGGGTTCGGGACCCGCCTGGGCACCTTGGCCAGGCCTGGTCTCTAAGATAAATTTAAGAAATTAGTCGGGTGTGGTGGTGGGTGCCTGTAGTCCCAGCTACTTGGAAGGCTGAGGGGGAAGGACTGCCTGAGCCCAGCAGGTGGAGGCTGCGGTGGCCGTGAGCGTGGCACCGCACTCCAGCCTGGGCGACAGAGTGAGACTCTGACGCAAAACAGAACAAAACAGGCTCCTGCCGCTTCTCTGCTCGCCCAAGAGAGAGGCCTGGGGCAGGTTAAGAGTCGCCTACCAGGCCAGGTGTGGTGGCTCAAGCCTGTAATCCTAGCACTCTGGGAGGCCAAAGCGAGAGGGCTGCCGGAGTCCAGGGGTTGGAGACCAGCCTGGGCAACTTGGTGAGACCTTGTCTCCACAATGAATGAAAACATTAGCCGGGTGTGTTAGCTCGTGCTTGTAGTTCCGTCTACTTGGAAGACTAAGGCAGAAGGATTGTCTGAACCCGGAAGGTGGATGCTGGGGTGGCCATGAGTGTGCCACTGCTCTCCAGCTTGGGCAGCAGAGTGAGACTCTGACTCAAAAAAAAAAAAAGAAGTGGGAGGATTGCTTGAGGCCAGGAGGTCAAGACAAGCCTGCCCAACATAGTGAGATCGCCACTTCTTAAAAAAAACGCAGTTTTCCTCGCGTTCAAGTTCTGGCCCTGGAGGTGAGGCACTCTGAGGAGGCCAGACCGGTTGTTTTCGGTGCCCAACAAAAGCCGCCAGCGGTATCCCAGAAGCCTGTCACGGCCGGCCACCAGACCGCCTGTGTTGGTTCGGGACGCCCGTCATCGAGCCCCAGGTGGAGCTGGAGTTGGAGCCAGAATGTCGGGCGACCTAGGGCCGGGGGCGGCGGTCACACTTGGCACCCGGGCTTCGGAGGCCACGCCCGCGTCTCACAGCTGCAGGCCCCGAGGACCCTCGCGCGGCGCTCGGCGGCAGGGGCGCGGGGTCTTTCCACCCCGGGAGAGGGCGAGACCACCT
>NW_007087042.1:2405-13277 GCF_000164805.1 Carlito syrichta
CGGGGCGGGCGGCCTCGCCCCGCAGATTCGAGGCCTTGAGGCCCAGCCCCGGCTTGGGAGCGACCCGGAGGGACCCTCTTCCCCCGCTGGCGCTCGGTCTCCTCATCTGTAGGATGGGCGAGTGGACGCCGTATCCCCGGCACAGAAAGCTGCCGGCGGTGGCTCAGTAGGAAGCGACAGACCTCTCACCCCTGAGGAGGGTACAGAACTCCCAGAGAGTTTTGTGCGCTGGAGTCTCGCCCCATCGCCCAGGCTGGAGTGCAGCGCGCGCTCACGGCCGGCTCAGCCTTGACCTGCTGGGCTCTGGCGACCCTTCCGCCTCGGCTTTCCAGGTAACCAGTCCTACAGGCCCCGCTACGTTTTCATTTACTGTAGAGACGAGTTCTCGCCAAGTTGCCCAGGCGGGCCTCCCAAAGTGCTGGGATTACAGGCTGATCCCCCAGACGGAATTTTAACAAAGAGAGCCGAGTGGCCTGCTTGAAAAATACGGTGGCTCATGCCTGTAACCCCAGCAACTTGGGAGGCTGAGGCAGAAGGATCACCTGAGCCCAGGAGTTCGAGACCCACCCGTCCCTACAAACATAAAAATAAAAAATACACCACCACCAAGGGGACCTTAGGTCTGAGGTGGAGAGGTGGTCCCATATTCTGAAGTCTGTTCATCAACATGCTCAAAGACAGATAAAAGAAAATAGATAAATTATGAAGAAAGCATCAAAACCGGTGCCAGGGTGAGGATGTTCATGCTAAGATCTAATACTGTTCTGGAAGCACTAGCCAACGCAGTCAGACAAGAAAAAGAAATACAGGTGCCAGCAAAAGGCAGAGAACCTATAGGTTGAATCACGTGAGCATGTTGTTTATATGGGTCAAAAATCATTGAAATACAGACAATTTCTTTATTTTATTTTATTTTATTTTATTTCATTTCATTTTATTTTATTTTGAGTTGGAGTCTCACTCTGTCGCCCAGACTGGAGTGCAGTGGCCACTCCCGGCCACCACAGCCTCGACCTGCTGGGCTCCAACGATCCTTCTGCCTCAGCCTTCCAAGTAGCTGGAACTACAGGCGCGCTACCACACCCGGCTGATTTTTTTTTTTATTGTAGCGATGAGGTCTCACCAAGTTGCCCAGGAGGGTCTCAAACCCGCAGGCTCAGGCAATCCACTCACCTCAGCCTCCCAAGGCGTGGGATTACAGGCTGAACCACCGAGCCTGGCTATACGAACAATTTCAAATGGCTCAATTTCACATCCATGTATATGTATGTTTTTTTTTTAAACCTTAAATATGTTTACCTTTTTATCTGAATTTAAGCTTTGTATTTTGTGTGACTTCAGAATTACAGAAAAATTGGAAGATTCGTACAAAGAACTAGACCCCCTTTGCCAGGTTCTTGGAATGTTAACATTGTATTTTATATATTTTGCCATACCCATCTTTGTGTGTGTGTTCTCTTTTCACACACACACACACACACACACACACACACACACACACACACATCGACCCTTGAACACAGGGCATCAACCTCTAAACAGTCAAAAATCCACACATAACTTTTGGCTCCCCAAAACATAACTACTAATAGCCTCCTTTGACCAGAAGCCTTACTGATACATAAACAGTTTACACAGGTTGTGTATGTTGTATATATTCTGTCCTATATTCTTATAATAAAGTAAGCTAGAGAAAATAACATGTTATTGAGAAAGTCATGGCTGGGTGTGTTGGCTCATCTCTACATAGCGAGACCTTGTCTCTACAAAAATAAAAAAAATGAGGCGTGATGGCCGTAGTTCCGTCTACTCGGGAGGCTGAGGTGGGAGGATCATCTGAGTCCAGGATGTGGAGGCCGCAGTGGGCCACGAGCGTGCCGCTGCCCCAGCCTGGATGACAAAGTGAGACCACAACTCCAAACAGCAGCAGCAAGCACCGGGTTGTTTCTTTCCTTCTAAAGAATCTCCGGATAGATGTTTGCAAATAGGAAAATTTCAGTCAATTTTCTGGGGTTTCCTGTATGCAAATAGGCAGATAATGTACACAAGCCGAATCACTGCTGGGGTATTCCCAGCCCACGTGTCAACCTGGATCCAATCAGAAGGAAACATCCAACACACCCACACGAAACACTCCACAAAATCACTGGCCCAGGCAGTCGAGAAATGCCGGTGTCATGAAGAGCAGAGAGGCTGTGGAATGTTCCAGACCGAAGCAGACGAAAGAGCCCTGACGAAAACTCAGCATATGGGCTGGGACACCGTTGTTACAAAGAACGTCACCAGACAGCTGGTTACATCTCAGGTCTGTAGATCAGATAATAATATTGTATCCGTGTTCATGTCCTGAGTTCACGATTGGACTGTGATTATGTGGCAGAGTGTCTTCACTTTTAGGAAGGGTGCATTGAGGTACTGACAAGTAAAGAGAGGTCATTTCTGCACTCTTTTTTTTCTTTCCTTTTTTATTTATTTATTTTTAGTTGGAGTCTCACTCTGTCGCCCAGGCTGGAGTGTAGGGGCACACTGCTGACAGCCACCGCAGCCTCGACCTGCTGGCTCGGGTGACCCTTCTGCCTCAGCCTTCCAGGTGGCTGGACCACAGCCATGAGCCACCATGCCTGGCTAATTTTTTAGTTTATTGTAGAGATGAGTTCTCTCCAAGTTGCCCAGGCTGATGTGGAACCCGTGGGCTTAAGCAATCCTGTCACCTTGGCCTCCCAAAGTGCTGGGATTATAGGTGTGAGCCACTGCGCCCGGCCACGTTTTTCTTAAAAGTTATACCTTGCTGGCACTGTGGCTCAAACCTATAATTCCAGCACTTTGGGAGACCGAGATGAGAGGACTGCCTGAGCCCACGGGTTCAAGACCAGCCTGGGCAACTTGGAGAGACCTCATCTCTACAATAATTTTTTTAAAAAAATAGCCAGACGTGG
This sequence comes from Carlito syrichta, assembly GCF_000164805.1. Classification (NCBI taxonomy): domain Eukaryota; kingdom Metazoa; phylum Chordata; class Mammalia; order Primates; family Tarsiidae; genus Carlito; species Carlito syrichta. The sequence goes on from NW_007087042.1 coordinate 5,342, forward strand.
TGGTGCATGCCTGTAGTTCCAGCTACTTGGAAGGCTGAGGTGGAAGGATCGTCTGAGCCCAGCAGGTTGAGGCTGTGGTGGCTGTGAGCGTGCCCCTGCACTCCAGCCTGTGCGACAGAGTGAGACTCCAACTCAAAAAATAAAAAATAAAAGTTGCGCCTTGAACAGTACAGGTTTAAACCGTGTGGGTCCACCTACACTCAGATTGGTTTTTTTTTTTTGGAATTGGTTAGTCGCATGATCATTCTGTGAATCTCTAAACTGTTTTCCATAGTAGCTGCGCCATTTTTACATTCCCACCATCAAGGCAGGAACACTACAGTTTCTCAAGAACCTCACCAATATGTGTTATTTTGCTTTTTAAAAACTTTTTTGGCCAGGCATGGTGGCTCAAGCCTATAATCCCAGCACTTTGGGAAGCCAAGGAGAGAGGATTGCTTGAGTCCAGGGGTTTGAGACTAGCCTGGATAAACTGGCAAGACCTCGTCTCTACAATAATTCAAAAAGCTAGCCAGGCGCGGTGGTGCACACCTGTAGTTCCAGCTACTTGGAAGGCTGAGGCAGAAGGATCCCCTGAGCCCAGTAGTTCGAGGCTGTGGTGGCCGGGAGCGGCCACTGCACTCCAGTCTGGGCGACAGAGTGAGACTCTAACTCAAAAAAAAAAAAAAAAACCACCAAAAAACCAAACCAAAACAAAACTTTTTAAGTCGGCATCTCACTCTGTTTCCCAGGCTGGAGGGCACCATCACAGCTCACCGCAGCCTGGACCTCCTGGGCTCAGGAGATCCTCCTACCTCAGCCTCCCAAGAAGCTGAGACTACAGGCGCATGCCACCACACCTGGTTAATTTTTTTGATTTGTTTTGTTTTGTTTTGTTTTTGTGGAGATGTCTTGCTGTATTGCCCAGGCTGGTCTCAAACTCCTGGGCTCAAGTGATCTTCCTGCTTTGGTCTCCCAAAGTGCTGGGATTATAGGTGTTAGTGGAGTCTCACTCTGCTTGCTCCCGGCCCCCACAGCCTCGACCTTCTGGGCTCAGGTGATCCTTCTACCTCAGCCTCTCAAGTAGCTGGAACTGCAGCTCCTCGGAAGGCGGAGGCGGAAGGACCGCCGGAGTGAGACTCCCACTCAAAAAACAAAAGAAAACAAAAAATAAAAAGTTGGCAAGTACCCTGTGCTAGCACTGCAGTGGAGAGAGAAAAAGTTCGACAAAGTACCAGTGGGACGGCTTGTTGCTACAACCATGTGGGAGTACGATTTTCTGGAATCTCTCGGTACGAAGAGTGTACACAGTAGCCGGGCATGGTGGCGCGCGCCTGTAGTTCCAGCTACCTGGAAGGCTGAGGCAGAAGGATCGCCCAAGCTCAGCAGGTCGAGGCTGCGGTGGCCGTGAGCGTGTCACTGCCCTCCAGCCTGGGTGACAGGGTGAGACTCCAACTCAAAAGAAAAGAGTGCAAGCACCCTTTTGGTAGAGTAGGCAGGTTAGACTAGGAAGGCTTCAGGGCTGCAGGAAGGTTCTAGGCTCACTGATGCCTGCAGCAACTGCTGCAGAACCAGGCACACAAACAAGAGGCCTCTCTGTGGGAAGCGTCACACCTTCCTGTGGGACGCTTCTCAGACACACCTGCCGCCTATCTGGGATGTGGCTCAGAGCTGACCACCAAGGCAGGAACTAGCTTAGAGACCCCTGGAGCCTGTGTGTCAAGGGCCAAGGTCAACTGAAGACAACCCTGACCTACTTTTACCTTCACTATGACACTATTCGCATAAAACGACCCCAGGAGAGCCTCACTCCATCACCCACCCAATGCCAGGACAGTGCCAGTGTGACCCTGAAAGGACACAGCGTGGAGTTAAAAAGCCAAAGAGCAGCCATTTTTTTTTTTTTTTTTTGAGTTGGAGTCTCACTGTCACCCAGACTGGAGGGCAGCGGCCGCTCCCGGCCACCGCAGCCTCCACCTGCTGGGCTCCGGCGGTCCTTCCGCCTCAGCCTTCCGAGTAGCCGGAACTACAGACGGGCGCTACCACGCCCAGCTGACTTTTTGATTTATTGTAGAGATGAGGTCTCGCCAAGTTGCCCAGGCGGGTCTCGAACCCGCGGGCTCAGGCCATCCACTCACCTCAGCCTCCCAAGGCCCGGGATGACAGGCTGAGCCACCGAGCCCGGCAGCAGTAGCAGCAGTAATAAAAGTGGCAACCCCACAAAAGTTGGGGTTTTCCACAGGCTGTTTCTGCCCTGGCCTCGCTTGGGCTTGGACGCTGCCAGATGAAGCTCCCTGCCCTCCCGCCCTCTGTGTGGCTGTTTGGGACCTCCTTCCAAACGTGAGCACAAGAGCCCGCTGTGACCTCTCACGCCGGGAGCAGCGCCCTTTTTCCTGGTACCCTCTGACCCATCTATTCCCCTTTCTGCGGCCATATTTACGTGTGTACACAACGATGGTCATCAGCATGGAATCCTGGGCTGAATCCTGGGAGAGAAAACCTATCATGGAAAAACGGAGGAAATCCACACCTAGAGTTTAGTGATTAGTAAATATACGAAGGTTGATTTCTTCGTTTTGACAAATGTACCGTGACACCCAAGATGGCATGTGGGCAAGGCTGGGCGTAGGGTTTTCAGGGCCCCTCTGTACCATCTTTGCGACTGCACTGTAAATCTAAGATTAGTCATAAATAGGCTGGGTGCAGTGGCTCACGCCTGTCATCCCAACGCTTTGGGAAGCTAAGGCGGGAGGATCACTTGAGCCCAAGAGCTCGAGGCCAGCTTGGGTGACACAGCAAGACCATGTCTCTAAAAAACATCAAGAATTTAGCTGTGCGTGGTGATGTGCACCTGTAGTCCCAGCTACTTGGGAGGATCACCTGAGCCCAGGAGGTCCAGGCTGCGGTAAGCTGTGATCGTGCCACTGCACTCCAGCCTGGGTGACAGAGTGAGACCCCCGTTCCAATAATCGTAATCATATTTTAAAATTTTTATTTAAAGTAGACTTTGTTTTTTTAAAATTCCTAACCGAGTGTGATGGCTCACGCCTATCATCCCAGCACTTTGGGAGGCCGAGGCGAGAGGATTGCCTGAGCTCAGGGGTTTGAGACCAGCCTGGGCAACACGGTGAGACCTGTCTCTACAATAAATAGAAAATTAGCTGGGCGTGGTAGCGCATGCCTGTGGTGCCGGCTCCTTGGAAGGCTGAGGCGGAAGGATCGCCAGAGCCCAGCAGGTCGAGACTGCGGTGGCTGGGAGCATGCCACTGCCCTCCAGCCTGGGCGACAGAGTGAGACTCTGACTCAAAAAAAAAAAGGAAAAAAAGGTAAGAAAAAATAAAATTCTTAGAGGCCAGTGTAGGGAGGAGACTGGAAGCCCCCGGATCTCCAACACACCCGCTTCTGCCATTCCTGCATGTTGTCCGCCCACACACCTGGCTTGGAGGAGCCCGATCGGGGCCTCACCTGAGCAGGGGCCCATCTGCAGGCCCTGCCTAAGGAGGGATGCTGCGGAAAGCAGGGGGATCCAGCCGCCGTGTCCGCTCATGGCCACCAGGGCCCGCCCCAGCCCGCAGACCCGGGCCGCTGCCAAGGGCCCGGGGTGGGAGAGGCGGGGAGCCCCTCCCGCCTCCCCGCCCCCTCCCTGGCGTAAATCCAGAAGCCGGCAGGAAACGGCTCTTCCTCCTGGAGCCGGCGGAGTCCAGCGTCTGGAGACCGGCCTTGCCAGCGGGCCCCGGGCCGGGAGGCCGCCTGGCGGTGCAGCCACGGGGCCCAGGGGCTGATCGGCGCCGAGGGCCGGGCCCAGGGCTGAACACAGGACCCAAGTCGTTGGCCTCATCACTCATTCATGCCTCTGGCTCCATCGGGGCCATGACCTCCTGAGCCCTGCACCTCAGTTCCCCAGGGAGGGCCACGGGGAGCCATGGCGGGCGTGTGAGCAGGAGCACAGTCAGATCTCGTGTCAAGGCTGGGCCGGGCTCGGTGGCTCAGCCTGTCATCCCGCACCTTGGGAGGCCGAGGTGAGCGGATGGCCTGAGCCCGCGGGTTCGAGACCCGCCTGGGCAGCGAGACCTCATCGCTACAATAAATCAGAAAATCAGCCGGGCGTGGGAGCGCATGCCTGTCATTCCGGCTACTCGGAAGGCTGAGGCGGAAGGATCGCCGGAGCCCAGCAGGTCGAGGTTGTGGTGGCCGGGAGCGGCCGCTGCACTCCAGTCTGGGCGACCGAGTGAGACTCCGACTCAAAAAAACCAAAAAACAAAAATCAAAGTTGGGCTGGGAGGGATTCGCGGTGGGCCCTGCGCACCCGGGGGCGGGCACAGGAAAGAGAGCAGGTGAGGGTTCGGGTGACTTGCTGTGGGCCACACCAGGCCGGCTGATGTCCAGGAAGGCAAGCAGCCTCCTCTCCTGTGGGACTTGCCTCCGCTCCACAGGGCCGGCTCCCGCCCGCCGCCGTGGCGTCCCCCAGCCTGGCCCCTGCAGCCATGGTGTCTCTGTGGGTCATCTCTCCATCTCTGTTTCTCTGTCTTTCATTATCTCCCCGTGTCCACCCCTGTCCCCAGGGTGCCATCGGGGCAACCTCCATCTGTGGGGACAGGCTGAGGACGTCATGGCTGCAGGGGCAGGCTAGAAAGCACGGCTGCAGGGACAAGATGGGGAACAGTGGCGCTGCGGGGACAGGCCAGGGGACCCCAGGCTGCAGGGACGGGCTGGGGACAGCAGGGCCGCAGGGGCAGACTAAGGGCACCACAGCCCATGAATAGGAATAAACGGGCATAAATAGGCAACCAGCCAGCTCTGGGCAGGGCCACCTGGGGCCGCCGCACCTGACCTCTCGGCCCCGTCCCAGGCAAGGCAGGGTCACGGCTGCCAGCCGGGCTCGGAGTCCAGCAGGCAAGGCCACCCCTACCCAGGAGCCCTCCTTGCCCCTCTGTCCCCTCCAGAAGCACAAAACTTGGTTTCCCTTCGCACAAGACACACTGGTTTGTGTGTGGAGGGCTTTCTGGGCTTCACCGGAGCATTTCTCCCCCAGAAATGTCACTTCCTCAGGGCCTTCCTGAAATCCCGGACAGTTCTTTTTTAAACCCTGATGTCTCCAAGAAGACTTCGGTGTCGGTTCAGGCAGTGACAGCGCTGACTTCCTCACGCCAGGCTTCCCTTCTCACCCCGACAAACACGCGAAACCAAACCCATTGTGTTTCGTTTGGGAGGGACAAAAGGGCCTGGAAGCAAAGCCCGCCTTCGTGATGACCCTCAGAGGGACTTCGGAGGACTCACGCACGAAACTTCCTGTAAACATGACAGATGGTTTTCGGGAAAAATCCCAACACTGGCATCAGGGCTGATGCCTTTGACCTCATGTGACTCCTCCAGCCAGACGCTCACCTTCTCCCTCCTGGAATGATCCAGCCGGGCCACAGGCAGAACGTTTTCATAAGGTCTGTTTTTAGGGATTTGTGGACACTGCAGGCAACGATGTCATGGGAATCAGCCTCTTTGGAGAGCAGATCGATGATGGCGATCAAAATGTGAAATATTTCTGTTTAAATGGGAGGTGGGAGGAATAAAATGTAAACTGAAACCCAGAGATTTATTTTCTGGAAATTTGATTTCAAATCTTCTTTTATTCATTGAGACAAAAAACTTAGAAACCATCTAAAATGTCCATATTGTAATGTATGTTTAGGTGAAAACCTAAACAGCAGACAAAAGGAATCAACAAATCCCAAAGACAAAAATATTGAGCAAAAGAAAAGGGTCTATCTTTACCTTTTAAAAAGTTTTTATTCTTATCTTTTGAGATGGGGGTCTCACTCTGTTACTCCAGCTGGAGTGCAGTGGTACGATCATAGCTCACTGTAGACTTGACCTCATGGGCTCAAGCAATCCTCCCACCTCAGCCTCCCAAGTAGCTGGGATTACAGGCATGAGCCACTGTCTTTACCTTTTCTGTTAAAAAAAAAAAAAAAAATCTGACTAACAAAACAAGTTATTCAAAAAGGAAACATTACCATCAAAGGTGTGAGATCAAATTGCCAAAAGGAAACAGAATATTGTTTTTTGAGCTTGATGTAAATGACTTAGTATGTATATTTAAAACTCTGGTTCTTACACTGTGACAATTGCCCAAAACTGTAGTACATCAGTAATATCAGGGCCACAGTGGCTTTCTGGTTTTCTGGGAGTTTAAGGTTGCCTTTCTTTTTCCTTGTCAACTGATATCACGTTCATGCATACACATATGTGCAACAGCTTCAATATAACATGAAGAATAGCTAAGAGCTTAAGTGCACACCAAGACTATCATGCCTCCTGGCTCTGGCACAGGAATTGTCCTTTACCTGGGGAGGGACCCTTGTCATCCAGGCTCACTCCCTTCATTCCCTCCTTTCCCCAGTGTTCCTCCAGGCCTGGGTCACCAGCTGCTGGGGACTGTGCCCCTCCCCTGAGTATTAATTAGGCGTCAGACAAATCCAGCCCCTCCTGCTTTAAAAAAAGACCACCGTTAATTAAGGCTGAGCACGTGCCTCCACTTTAGATGAGGGAGAAAGCTGAGGCCCGAGGAGGGGAAGTCCCCTGTCTGACGTCACAAAGAAGTAGATGGCACAACCAGAACTTAAGCACAGAGCCCTCAATTGCAACCCCGGGTTCACTCCTGCCTGCGGTGCCCCCCACGGGCAAGGGCGCCCTCCTCCCACTCTGCCCAGGGGCTCCAGGCGGGCCTGGCCAACCTGGAGGAACAGCCGGTTGGGCACCAGCTGCAGCCCCCAACCCTGCTTCCCCCACGAGATGCTGCCCCTGGGAAGGGTCCGGAATCAGGAACCACCGGGTGGCTGCAAAGGCCAGAGGTCAGACTTAAGTTTCCTGCCCACCCCTGGGAACTTCCTCTTCCCCACCTCGACGCCTGTCTCACTGAGCGCCACCCAGAAGGGACCCTGCCCGCCACCCACGACCCCCCGTTGCCCTGGCTGACGGAGGTTCGGGTCCCCCGGCCCAGCCTCGCCACCGTCTCACAGCGGACCTCAGCGGCGTGCTTGTCACCTGCCTGGGGCCCGGCCTCATCTCCAGCCCCTGCCCGTCCCGCCCTCCAGCCAGCCCTGGACCCACGGGCTAGGGGCGTCCGCGTCCCACTCTGTCTCTTGGGCCGGGGGCTGGCCCTCTTGGGGAGTCCTGGAGTTACCCCATAGGAGCAAGCACAGAAGAGACCCTGGGGCGCGTGTTCGTGGCACCCCTGATCCTGGGGGACGGGCAGGGGCACAAACCTGGGATCCTCTGCTCCCGGGTCCCAAAACCCCCTCCGTGCCCGCTGGAGGGGCGACCCACGGTGACGCCAGGAAACCCCTGTGAGGTTTTGAGGCTCAGGAGGCAGAAGTCTCGGCCCCAGCCACCCAGCCTCCTCACTCACGGTCTCCCAGAGCCCCCGTCACCCGGCCAGCAGGGAACAGTATCAGTAACGACAACAGCCACAGGGTGACCCGGGCACTGGGCGTGGCCCATCTCACAGAGGGAAACCGAGGCGCAGACAGGCGAGGCCCCGAGCCCGAGCCCGCACAGGGCAGAGCCAGCTCTCCGGCTCCCATTCGTGACTTTCTGTGGTGCTACTTTTGGAGAAACTCACGAGCCGACGTGAGCGGGGCATTCGGTGGGGTGACGGAACTCAGGGAACCAGCGCTCCCATGGCCCACATCTCGGCCATCCACGAGGCCCTCATGTGCAGTGATTGAGCACCTATTGTTTGCCACCCTGGACTAGGCAATTTCAAGTCTTGCTCCGTTTAACTGGCCCCATGGAGTGGGCACACACCTGCAGCCAGCCGGCCACGCGGGAGGCCAGTCCCGAGGACCAGCTGTGTGCGCCCCTGGGGGGCCCTTGCCCTCCCCGGGTCTCCGTTTTCTCCTCCGCGCCAGGCACCCGGCCGGGAAAGGCAGGCTCCGAGCGGCCGGCTGGGGGAGGCCCT
>NW_007087042.1:13297-20226 GCF_000164805.1 Carlito syrichta
CCCCGCCGCCCCCCCGCCCTTCACAGCCAGGGTGGGAGTGTGGTGATAACCCGCGGCCCCGTTTCCTCCCGGCCAGGAAGGAGCCAGGCACAGGAAGTATTCGGCGGAGTCACATAAGCACTCCCGCTGCCGGGCGCGGGCAGGGACCGGGGAGATGGGTCTGGCCACGGAGCACGGCAGCGCCTACGCCCGGGCCGGGGGCAGCGCGCGGGGCTGCTGGTACTACCTGCGCTACTTCTTCCTCTTCGCCTCGCTCACCCAGTTCCTCGTCATCCTGGGCCTGGTCCTGTTCATGGTCTACGGCAACGTGCACGTGGCCACCGAGTCCAACCTGCAGGCCACCGAGCGCCGGGCCGAGGGCCTGTACGGCCAGGTGGTGGGGCTCACGGCCGCCCAGGCCAACCTGACCAAGGAGCTCAACCTCACGGCCCGCGCCAAGGACGCCATCATGCAGATGCTGCTCGGTGCCCGGCGAGACCTGGACCGCATCAACGCCAGTTTCCGCCAGTGCCAGGCCGACCGGGTAAGGCCGCGTCTGCCGCCGGGGCCGGGCGGGTGCGTCGCTCTCTGGGTCTTGCTTTCCTCGTCTGGGAGACGCGGCAGTCACAGACCCAACACTCTGCATGAGAAGCCGCGCAGATTCTTACCTTATTTCATTTTCAGAGATGGGGTCTGGCTCTACGACCCAGGCTGGAGTGCAGTGGCGTGATCAGAGCTCACTGCAGCCTCGACCCACGGGGCTCCAGCGATCCTCCCGCCTCAGGCTCGCGAGGAGCTGAGACTACAGGCACTACCGTATCTGGCTAATTTTTAAATTTTTTGGAGAGATGGGGTCTTGCTGTGTTGCCCAGGCTGGTCTTGAATTCCTGGGCTCAACCGCATTCGCCTCTCAAAGTGCTGGGACTATAGGTGTAAGCCACCGAGTCCAGCTTCATTTTTTTTTTTTTTTTTGCAGTATATCCCAAGCAATATTTGGAATATGCTTTTTTTTTAAGTTGGAGTCTCAGTCCATCACCCAGGCTGGAGTGCAGGGGCACGCTCATGGCCACCGCAGCCTCGACCTGCTGGGCTCAGACGATCCTTCTGCCTCAGCCTTCCAAGTAGCTGGAACCACAGGCGTATGCCACCTTGCCTGGCTAATTTTTTGATTGATTGTAGAGATGAGGTCTCGCTATGTTGCTCAGGCTGGTCTTGAACCCGTGCGCTCAGGCAATTCTCTTGCCTCTGCCTCCCAAAGTGCTAGAATGACAGGCATGAGCCACCATGCCCAGCCAATATTTTTTTTAACTAAAAAAAATGACTCATTGTTTCCTTGGAATTCAAGTTTAACTGGCATGCTGAAGTTAATGGGCAGCTTTGAGCCCACGACTCTGTGGGCATAAAGTGCCCAGAATGTTCCAGCACACACTCACTATGCCTAAGAACAGACTGAATAAAAGCTCAGAGTGGGCCAAGCACGGTGGCTTACGCCTGTAATCCTAGTACTTTGGGAGGCTGAGGCGAGAGGATGACCTGAGGTGAGGTGTTCCAGACCAGCCTGGGTAACATAGCAAGACCCCATCTCTATTTTACATTTTAAAAGGTGAGGGGAAGCCGGGCTCGGTGGCTCAGCCTGTAATCCCACGCTTTGGGAGGCTGAGGTGAGTGGATTGCCTGAGCCTGCGGGTTTGAGACCCGCCTGGGCAGCGAGACCTCATCTCTACAATAAATAAAAAGATCAGCCGGGCATGGTAGCACGTGCCTGTAATTCCAGCTACTCGGAAGGCTGAGGCAGAAGGATTGCCAGAGCCCAGCAGGTCGAGGCTGCAGTGGCCATGAGCGTGCCACTGCACTCCAGCCTGGGCGACAGAGTGAGACTCCGGTTCAAAAAAATAAATAAATAAAATAAAATAAAAAGGGGGGGGGAAGAAAAGCTCAGAGTGTGTTGTTCTTCCTCAGGCACAATGTGTCTGAGCTGCTCATGGTCGCCCTGCGCCAGGGTTGGATCTGGAAATAATTCTCATCGCTGATCTGGGGGCGAGGGAAGGGGCGTTCTCAGCCCTTTGGCAGCTGGGGAGACGGAGGGCCAAGCGGGGACGTGGCTTTCCCAGGGTGGAAGCGGCAGGGCTCTCCGGGACGGCAGCGAGTGCAAACGTGGGGCCGCGTGGAGACCGCTGTCCCTCCCAGCCCCATGGGTGTCCAGCGTCCTCGACGGCCGCCCCGTGTCCTCCCACGCTCCCTTCCTGGGGACCTGCTGCCCCTGAGATCCCGAGGGGAGCGGGCCTGGGGCCCCCCAGGAGGCCAGGGGTGAGGGGAGGCAGGGGCTGCTCGCGGCGTCCTCAGGCGGCATCCTGGCTGGCAGCGCGGGCGTGGGAAGGAAGGGCGTCGGATGGGGCCTCAGACCCCTCGGCTCTGCCCAGCCAGCAGGAAGACATGCGCGGGCTGCAGATCTGCCCAGGGCAGGGCGGTGTCTCCCTGCTCAGATTCCCAGGGCAGGGCCTCAGGGTGGGGCTGTGCCTCCCCCCAGAGTCCCCACCCCCCCAGTCTAGGACAGTTTCTGAGACGTGTTCGTCCTGGGGACTTGGCCCACTGACTCTCCCAGGACACGCACAGCCACCTGCCCAGGAGCATAGCGTTTTGTTTTGTTTTTGGGTTTTTTTTGAGTTGGAGTCTCACTCTGTCACCCAGACTGGAGTGCAGGGGCCGCTCCCGGCCACCGCAGCCTCGACCCGCTGGGCTCCAGCGATCCTTCCGCCTCAGCCTTCCGAGTAGCCGAATTACAGGCACGCGCTACCACGCCCGGCTGATTTTTTGATTTATTGTAGAGATGAGGTCTCACTCTGTGGCCTAGGCTGGTCTCAAATTCCTAGCCTCAAGCAATCCTCCCACCTCGACCTCCCAAAGTGCTGGGATTACTGGTGTGAGCCACCCTGCCCAGCCAGGGTTTTTAGAATATATTCTCCACACTACTTCTTTACCAGATGTCTGATTTGCACTCATTTCCTCTCATTTCCGGGGTTGCTTTTTCCCTTTTTTCATGGTGTCCTTTGAAGCACAACGTTTTTTCATATCGATGAAGGCCGAAGTAACTATTTTTTTGCTGTGCTGCTTGTGCTTTCTGTATCCTGAGAAACCATTGCCAAACCCAAGGTAGCAAAGACTCACCATCAAACCCAAGGTCACAAAGGCCTTCTGTGCCGTCTTCTAAGGCGTTCTGCCACTCCATCTCTTCTGTGAATTCAGATCTGCATGTGGTGTAGGAAGGGGTCGACATTCATTTCTCGGCATGAGGATGTCCAGTTGTTCCAGCACCATTTGTTAAAAAGACTATTCTTGGTGAGTGCGGTGGCTCACACCTGTAGTCCCAGCTATTCAGAAGGCTGAGACGGGAGGATTGCTTGAACTCAGGAGCTGGAGACCACTGTACCATGTATTGAGACCTTTCCCAATTTTTGATAAAAGACTCTTTGGCCAGGCGCAGTGGCTCACGCCTATAATCCCAGCACTTTGGGAGGCCAAGGTGAGAGGATCGCCTGAGCCCACGGGTTCGAGACCGGCCCGGGCAACTTGGCAAGACCTCATTTCTACAATAAACCAAGAAATTAGCCGGGCCTGGTGGCACATGCTTGTAGTTCCAGCTACTTGGAAGGCTGAGGTGAAAGGATCGCCGGAGTCCAGCAGGCGAGGCTGCGGTGGCCGTGAGCGTGCCCCTGCCCTCCAGCCTGGGCGATGGAGCGAGAATCCGATTCAAAAAAAAAAAAAGACAGAGCCGGGCTCGGTGGCTCAGCCTGTAATCCCAGCATTTTGGGAGTCTGAGGTGAGTGGATGGCCTGAGCCCACGGGTTCGAGACCCGCCTGGGCAACTTGGCGAGGCCTCATCTCTACAATAAATCAAAAAATCAGCCGGCCGTGGTAGTGCGCGCCTGTAATTTCAGCCACTCGAAAGGCTGAGGTGGAAGGATCGCTGGAGTCCAGCAGGCGAGGCTGTGGTGGCCGGGAGCGGCCACTGCACTCCAGTCTGGGCGACAGAGTGAGACTCCAACTCAAAAAAAAAAAAAAAAAAAAAAAGACAAGACTCCTCTTTCCCCCAGGACAGTCTTAGCAGCTGTCTGAGTGTGCTAGGGCCTCCTCACAAAGCAGCACGGATGGGGTGGCTTCAACAGAATCTGGCTTTCCCACAGCTCTGGAGCCCAGAAGGCCAGGATCAAGGGGCCGGAGGCTGGGTCTTCCCGAGGCCGCGAGGGAAGAGCCCGCCCCAGACAACTGGCGTCTCCTCCCTGTCTCTCCCCATGCTCCTTTCTCTGAGCATGTCTCTGTGTCACATTCCCCCTATCTGTAAGGATACCAGTCACACTGGATCAGGGTGCACCCTAAGGACCGCATCACAACCTTTTTTCTGGAGTTGGAGTCTTTATCTTCCAGACTGATTTATTGTGGAGACAAGGTCTCGCCAAGTGGCCCAGGCAGGTCTCGAACCCTTGGGCTCAGGCAGTCCTCTCGCCTCCGTCTCCCAAAGTGCGGGGATGACAGGCGTGAACCACTGTGTCTGGCCAACTCTTCTTACATAGAGATGGGGTCTCACTGTATTGCCCCAGCTGGCCTCAAACTCCTGGCCTCAAGCAATCCTCCCAGCTCAGTCTCCCAAAGCTCTGAGGTGACAGGTGTGAGCCACCACAGCCGGCCTCCCAGCATCCCCCGAACAGGAGTGCCCGTGTGAACCCGGCTCGCCCAGGCCACCTGGGGCCCGATCTGGGTCCAGGCAGCCCCAGGGGCCGGGGCGCTGAGCTCTGCCCCCGTGCTCCTCCGTCCGGGCAGGTCATCTACGCGAACAATCAGCGATACGTGGCGGCCGTCATCTTGAGCGAGAAACAATGCCAAGATCAACTCAAGGACGTGAACCAGAGCTGCCACGGTGAGTGTGGAGGCTGCGGGGAAGGGGCGGACTCCCCGCCCAACGCTCGCGGCCGCGCCTGACCGCCCGGGCCTGGGTCCTGTCGCCCAGCCCTGATGCACATGCTGGAGCAGAAGGCCAAGACGCTGGAGGTGGAGCTGGCCCAGGAGAAGGCGGTGTGCGCCCGCGACAAGGAGGGCCTGCTGGCGGGCCGGCGTGGCGTGGAGGCCCAGCTGGCCGAGTGTGCGCAGGCCCGGGAGCAGCAGCGGCTGGAGCGCCAGCTGGCCGAGGAGCGGCTGCAGAAGGGGCAGGGCCTCTGCCTGCCCCTGGACAAGGACAAGTTCGAGGCCGACCTGCGCGGCGTGTGGAGAGACTCCATTATCCCCCGCACGCTGGACCCCATGATTCCCAGCTACAACCCCTACCATTCCCTGGAGCTGGGCTCCGTCCGGCGGGCCTGCGAACACCTGCCCAGCCTCATGGCCTCCAAGGTGGAGGAGCTGGCGCGCAGCCTCCGGGCGGGGATCGAGCGCGTGGCCCGCGAGAACGCGGACCTCCAGCGCCAGAAGCTGGAGGCCCAGCAGGGCCTGCGCTCGGGCCAGGAGGCCAGGGAGAAGGCGGAGAAGGCGGCCCAGGCCCGGGAGGCCAAGCTGCAGGCCGACTGCGCCCGGCAGACGCAGCTGGCGCTGGAGGAGAAGGCGGTGCTGCGGAAGGAGCGAGACGGCCTCTCCAAGGAGCTGGAGGACAAGAAGCGGCAGGTGGAGCAGCTGAGGCTGCAGCTGGCCATCAGCAACTCGGCTCTGGACACCTGCATCAAGGCCAAGGTGGGCCGCGGCCCGGGGAGCCGCGGGGAGCCCGGCGAGGTGCTAGTGGGCGGCGGGGACGTGGGCGGGAGTCTGGCGTCAGCCGGGAGGCTGGCCTCTGGTCTTGGGCCTTTGGTCTCGGGCGGGAGCGTCAGGACTCCCTGGAGACCTTCGCTGGCATTAGGACGGGGGCAGGGTCTGGACTGGGGGTGGGTGCTGAGCAGGGTGCGGGGTTAGGGCTGGAACGGGAACGGGGGCTGCCGGGTACTGGCTGAGTGAGGGGGACATCCAGGATTGTCGTTGCTCGGGATTGGGTGGAGTTGAGACGTGGAGGGTGAGTTTAGGGTTGAAAGCTGGGCTGGGTGCGGTGGCTCACACCTGTCATCCCAGCACTTTGGGAGGCTGAGGTGGGAGGATCGCCTGTGTCCAGGAGTTCGCGACCAACCTGGGCAACAGAGCAAGACCTCATTTCTACAGAAAAAAAGTTACTCAAGTGTGGTTGGCACCCGTAGTCCCAGCTACTCAGGAGGTCGAGGCTGCAGCGGCCACGAGTGTGCCACTGCACTCCAGCCCGGGCGACAGAGGGAGACCCCGATTCGAAAGAAGAAAAAAGAGTGAAAGAAATGGAGTTGGCCTGTTGGTGGATATTGACGCCTGGGTTGGTTTTAGGAGGCGGGCTCAGTGGCGCCTGCCTGTGGCCCCAGCGCTTCGGGAAGCCGATCGGGACGACTGCTTGAGGCGAGGAGTTTGAAACGAGCCTGGGCCATGTGACGAGGCCTTGTCTTAAAAAAAAAATGAGGCCAGGCTTGGTGTCTCAGCCTGTCATCCCAGCACTTTAGGAGGCCGAGGCGAGTGGACTGCCTGAGCCCGCAGGTTCGAGACCAACCCGGACAACTTGGCGAGACCTCATCTCTACAATAAATCAAAAAACGATCTGGGTGTGGTGGTGTGTACCTGTAGCTCCAGCTACTCAGAAGGTGGAGGCGGAAGGATCGCCGGAGCCCAGCGGGTCGAGGCTGCGGGGGCCGGGAGTGGCCGCTGCACTCCAGCCTGGGCGACAGAGTGAGACTCCAACTCAGAAAAAAGAAGAAATAAAAGACTGGTTACATTTGAATGTAGTTTTCTTTTTCTTCTTTTTGTTTTCTGAGTTGGAGTCTCTGTTGCCCAGGCTGGAGTGCCGTGGCACACTTACGCCACCACCGCTCGACCCGCCGGGCTCAGGCAATCCTTCTGCCTCGGCCTTCCAAGTAGCTGGA
>NW_007087043.1:0-1140 GCF_000164805.1 Carlito syrichta
AACTCGAAAAAAAAAAAAAAAGAAAGAAATATGCTTATACAATTTGGTGTGTCCTTTTGTGCTTCTGCCATCACCATGAGAGGAATATGTTCATACTAGTCTCAGAAAGAGGATGAGAGACACATAGAGCTGAGATTCTCAGGCTATGATTAGCCTAGATGGATCAAATCCCTGTCAATCCACAGACACACAAGCTAAACAAATTCTACCAATGGATGCTGAGATTTGAGGTTGCTGTTTTATAGTGTTATCATGGTAACAGATTCCAGATACAAAAAGGAAAGAAAACCCTTAAATAGGAACAGAAACACTTACCAATAATACCTTTGTAGTTGGTTGGTACAATGTCTTCATTCCTAAACTTTGCCCCTTGCAGCTTCAGTCTGGTGTTTACCACCCACAGCGGAGTTGTTAGCAACACATTCACCACTCCTTTCAAATAAAGAGGGAGAGACAAAGGGAAAGCAAAATGTAATTTTGTTCTGTCTTAAAGCTACATACCAACATTTCACTTATATCTTCGCTACTGACTTTTTAGAACACCTAAGGTAAGTTGTTTCTTTGTACCAGGGTACAACACAAGCTATTACTGTTAGAAGAAGTTTGGAAGCTCTGTTGATAGCAAAAAGGCTGGCAGCAGCACTTCTCCACATGAAAAGAGTAATGGGTTTCCTTATTTGTACAACAGGAGGCAATCTATTTGTCAATTTATATAGCATTCAAAGTAGCAATTTTGATAGTTTCACATATAATTTTAACATAACAACTTTAAAGTGGGAAAGTGGAGTACAGATAACAGGCTACGTCCATGACAATATCAGAAAAAAAACACACAATTTGCATCTCTCACATAAGTAGCTCCCATGGTTTTAAGTGATTATAAATTTGGTACAATGAGTGATGAGGGTGGGGAGGGAGTGGTGACATTTCAAGGTGCCTTAACCAAGACTAGGTACCAATAGGGGCATGAAATATGCTTGTACGCCGGGCTTGGTGACTCAGCCTGTAATCCCAGCACTTTGGGAGGCCGAGGTGAGTGGATTGCCTGAGCCCGCGGGTTCGAGACCCGCCTGGGCAACTTGACGATACCTCATCTCTATAATAAATCAAAAACTAACCAGGCATGGTAATGTGCACCTG
>NW_007087044.1:0-1143 GCF_000164805.1 Carlito syrichta
AAAAAAAAAAAAAGGATGTAGCCAGGTGCTGTGGCTCACACCTATAATCCCAGCACTTTGGGAGGCGGAGGTGAGAGGATTGCCTGAGCCCATGGGTTCGTGATGAGCCTGGGCAAATTGGCAGGACCTCATCTCTACAATAATTCAAAAAAATTAGCTGGGCATGGTGATACACACCTGTTAGTTCCAGCTACTTGGAAGGCTGAGATGGAAGGACTGCCTGAGCCCAGCAAGTTGAGGCTACGGTGGCCATGAGCATGCCACTGCACTCCAGCCAGGGCAACAGAGTGAGACTCTGACTCAAACAAACAAACAAACAAACAAAAAATACGTAAACCAAGAATTCTGACTGACTCCACGTTTTCCCTAGTATATATCACCACTTTTAGGAAACCACTTTGCCCCCTGAGAACAGCAAGGAGGTGTTTGGGTTTCAGCCAAGAGGGAGGCCTTCCTGGCCCCATGGGACCCTTCAAGAGAAAGCCCCACACAAACCGGTTCTTGGTGGGAACAGTCGGCCTCTCTGAGGGGCTGAGCTCTGCCCAAGGTACAGATGGGGGGCCGGGCAAGGGGTACGGGTCTGGGGGTTTCAGCGCATACTCCCAGGGATGTTGGGGTCACTGGTTGTTTTCGGGCTGCTTGTGTCTCCCGAGAAAACATCCTTGGGATTGAGATGAGGAAGGGCAGAGAGGCAGCTGGAGTGGGCCCCAGGCCTTCCCCCAGGAACAACAGGACAGGAAGGGGCCCCCGGGGAGGCCAGCAGGGAGGGAGGCACCAGGCCACACCCAGGCCGGCCTCTCTTACTCACAGTGGGCATCCAGGAAGGTGAGCACTTCGGCCTGCGCCACGCTGGCCCCCAGTAGCCGGGCAGTGATCAGCCCCTTCCGCTCCTCCTGCCGCACCACCCGCACCACCTGCAGCTGCTTCACGTAGTGCTCCAGCTCCTCCTTCAAGTACTCTGCAAGCACAGTGTCGTGGTTGCCAGCTTGCCGCCTTCTTGTGCACCTAATCCCCTGTGGATCCCAAGCCCAGGGACCCTTCGGCCTCCAGAAGGCCTGAATTTTTTTTTACTTGACTTGGAGTCTCACTCCATTGCCCAGGCTGGAGTGCAGTGGCACGCTCCCAGCCACCGCAGCCTCGACC
>NW_007087045.1:0-1550 GCF_000164805.1 Carlito syrichta
GATGGACAGAGCCCTTGGGTTTGAGATCAGCCTGGGCACTTGGCGAGACTTCGTCTCGACTAGAAGTCAAAAAAAATCATCCGAGAGTGTGGCACACCTGTCGTTCTGGCCACTCAGGAGGTTGTGGGGAGAGAGTCACTGGAGCCTTGCTGCTGACTCATAATAATAGTATCAACTACCACCAACACCACAACCACAGGCTGGATCAGGGGCTCAGCCTGGCATCCCGGCCCTTTGGAGCCCCAAGAGAGTGGATGGCCTGAGCTTGGGGGTTCAAAAACAACCCAGGGCACTGGGCAAGACCTCATCTAGACCATAAAAAAACAATCCAAAGATTAGCCAGGTGTGATGGCACAGGCTTGTAGTCACAGACTCAGGGGCCAAGGTGAGAGGATCACCTGAGCCTGGCAGGTAAAGTCCGCAGTGGCCGTGATGGTGCCCCTGTGCTCTGGCCTGAGCAACAGAGTGGCATCCAACAACAAATAATAATAATCACTACCACCACCACCACCCCTACCACCCAGAGTGAGGAATCACCCTCAGGTATGGGAGAGGAAAAGGTACTTTCTGGGGTGTCATTCGTGGGGTGTCTCAAAGGTGGCCACCAGGCACGTCCTTCCCATGCCTTTGGCCACACATCCTAGAAGGACTGCCTCCACGTTCCACACTCATGTCCAACAGCAAAGACGTGTGTGAGCTCACAGAACAGATGGCCCTGAGCTAGGGCAGTGGTCGAGCACAGAACAATCAAGGCATTCTGGCAATGCTGCAGACAGACCAGGTTCTGGTCACCCTATCTGCCATCTTTGGGCATGGGGAGGACCCCTTCCACTCCCAATGACTCCATCGTCCCCCACCCATGCGGACCTCTCTCTGGGTAGCCATGGATGCCCATGATGATGCACATGGGAAGCATTTTTTTTGTCGCTGGAGTCTCTGTCAGCTGGGCTGGGGTGCAGTGGCATGATCGTGGCTCCTGGGGCCTTGACCTGCAGGGCTCAGCCTGTCCTTCTGGCTCAGCCTCCAAGCAGCCAGTACTCCAGGGGCAACCATGCCTAACTCGATTTTAGGGACCTCTCACCAAGACTAGGTCTGGTCACATACCCGGGCTTGTCTCTTGACCCCTGGGTTCAGGCAGCCTCCTGCTTTGGCATCCCAGGGTGTGGGGCTGACAGCCACGTGCCATGGTGCTCAGCCTGGACTCACATGTTTTGTTGGTGGGAGTGACACAAAGGCACGCCATAGGATGTAATTCTCTGCATTCTGTGTAGCTGAGACCACGGGTGCCGCCACATGTGACTAGAGGGTTTGAGTTATGGGGAGCAATGAAATCTCGTTACATGGCCCAGGTGGCCTTGAACTCCCAGGCCAAAGCAGTACCCCACCGCACCTCCCAAAGTCACAGCCCAAATGTCTGCCAATCTACCATCTTTTGAGAACTCTACGCCCAACGCTGAGACCTCTTTCTCCCATGATCTCTGTCTGTTCAAGATGATCCCAACTCCATGCATGAAATGGATGCTCTTCTTTTCTGTCTTTTTTTTTTTTGA
>NW_007087046.1:0-1362 GCF_000164805.1 Carlito syrichta
CCGCCCGCAGACATGATGGAGCGCGCCATCGTCAACACCTTCGTGGGCCACGACGTGGTGGAGCCGGGCAGCTACGTGCAGATGTTCCCTTACCCCTGCTACACGCGGGACGAGTGAGTGCCGGCCAGGCGCCCGGGGCTGGGCCCAGGCCGAGCCCCCCCTCACGCCGCTCCCCCCTCCAGCTTCCTGTTTGTCATCGAGCACATGATGCCCCTGTGCATGGTGATCTCCTGGGTCTACTCTGTGGCCATGACCATCCAGCACATCGTGGCCGAGAAGGAGCACCGGCTCAAGGAGGTGGGCGGGGCGCCCTGGGGCCGGGTCCCTCCCTGGGATTCAAGGAGCGGCTCGAGAGAGGGGCGGAGCCAAGCACCGAGGGCCAGGCTGAGCACAGAGGGGGCTGGGCCACAGCTGGCAGGGAGCGGCAGCTGTCCTGGCCGCCCCCCCAAGCTGCCGTGCCCACAGGTGATGAAGACCATGGGCCTGAACAACGCCGTGCACTGGGTGGCCTGGTTCATCACAGGCTTCGTGCAGCTGTCCATCTCGGTGACCGCGCTGACCGCCATCCTCAAGTATGGCCAGGTCCTCATGCACAGCCACGTGCTCATCATCTGGCTCTTCCTGGCGGTCTACGCCGTGGCCACCATCATGTTCTGGTGAGCCCCAGCCAGTGCACCGCAGGGAGCCTCGTTCCCATGCAGGCCAGGCTGGCCACACGCTGACCACACGCTCACTCAGTGCGTTCACCCTGGAGCGTGTCGACTTCCCCCAGAGCCGCCTGGGTCCCCAGCGGGGCTTGCCAAGGAGGGCTGGGGCACTGGGCCAGGGGGCTGAGTGGCTGACCGCCCACCTGGCCCCTGCTTGTCCAGCTTCCTGGTGTCCGTGCTGTACTCCAAGGCCAAGCTGGCCTCTGCCTGCGGTGGCATCATCTACTTCCTGAGCTACGTGCCCTACATGTATGTGGCGATCCGCGAGGAGGTGGCACACGACAAGATCACGGCCTTTGAGAAGTGCATCGCGGTGAGGGCCACGGGCAGGCGCGTGGGCCGGACCAGGAGGCTCG
The DNA here is from genome assembly GCF_000164805.1 of Carlito syrichta. Taxonomy (NCBI): domain Eukaryota; kingdom Metazoa; phylum Chordata; class Mammalia; order Primates; family Tarsiidae; genus Carlito; species Carlito syrichta. Next base: position 1,064 of record NW_007087046.1, read on the forward strand.
GCCCCGCCCTGTGCGCTGACGTGGCTGTCTCCTCAGTCCCTGATGTCCACAACGGCCTTTGGCCTGGGCTCCAAGTACTTCGCCCTGTACGAGGTGGCGGGCGTGGGCATCCAGTGGCACACCTTCAGCCAGTCCCCCGTGGAGGGCGATGACTTCAACCTGCTTCTGGCCGTCACCATGCTCATGGTGGATGCCGTGGTCTACGGCGCACTCACCTGGTACATCGAGGCCGTGCACCCAGGTACTGGCCGCCCCGTGGAGGGGTGGGGGGGGAGCAGCCCAGGCAGGGACAGGCCAGC
>NW_007087047.1:0-1612 GCF_000164805.1 Carlito syrichta
GGGCAACAGGAAATATTGTGAACAAGAATACACTCTCCAAAGTTTTCCAGTTCTCCTCCTCTACTACTGAAGACTGGGGTTAGAAAAGTGCCTGTTTTCCTTCAGAAGGCAGCCTGTTCATTTTTTGTTGTATTTCTGGAGTCCCATGTTCAGAACCCAGGGGTGATATTTACCCTGCAACACGCTCAGGGTGTGCCGTGGTATGCTCAGGGTACATCTGAAGTGTGTACATACTAAGCCTATGATGGTGATCATCTGGATGCAGCAAGTGGAGGTATCCTTTTCAATACTCTGTGATAATTTTCTTTTAATGGCTCTGAATTTCTGGTGCCAGCACCCACCTCTTTCCAGACTCAAACTTGCTTTTTCTTTTGCAGACTGGACATTCCCTAGATACCCCAATCCCAAGAGCCACAGATGGAGTCTCCCCAACCAAAGTGACTGTGTTTGGCCCCTTGAGTTGTGCACTGCACAATTCAATGGGGCTCCGTATATGCAGATTTCAACCTGTACAATCAAGTCTCACACTGGGCATCACTCTCATCTTCTCTCTCATCTCCCGCAGTGCATCGATTCCTGATATGTGGATTTTAAAAAGCGCCCTCCTGTCTTCGACAGAAGTAGAAAATTCATCTCCTGAGTCAGGACCCAGATCCAGGTCTTCATCATCTCCCGCCTGTATAATCCACTGTGGGGTGGTTTCCCCATGTCCACTCTCAGCCCCCTACTGTCCATTCTTCACACTGCAGCCAAGTGATCTGGGTGAAAATGCTGATGTCCAATTTAGCCCTTCCACGACTCATCACTGCTCCTTTATTTTTTTATTTTTAGAAAACAGGATTTATTGAGAAGACAGAAAAGCTCCCAGAGCAGGAGGGGACACAAGAAGGTTGCCCATCCATACTCCTTTAACCCCGACCCCTTCAGTTTCCATTGTCCCTCTCCCTTTCACACTTGGTTGCAGGTTTCTGATTTTATTTCCTGATTTCGGGTTTGGCACCTGCTGTTCCTTCTGCCTAGAAGAATCTTTGTCCTAGCTACACCTCACCTTCCAATTGGCTTTGGCTTCATGTTTACAGGTATGCCTGTCCTGGATTGTCCATGATAGGTTCAGGCTGAGGAGTTCTCAACCCTGGCACTACTGACATTTGGGGCTAGATCCTCTTTTTGTACCTAGTGACTACCCTATGTGTTGTAGGATGTTGAACAGCATCCTTAGCCTCCATCCACTAAATGCCAGGGGTAACCCTCCTGATCCAGCTCGGATATACAAAAAAAACCTTGAAGGCTGGGTGTGGTAGCTCATACCTGTAATCCCAGCACTTTGGGAGACTGAGGCTGGAGGATTGCTTGAGCCCAGAGTTTGAGACCAGACTGGACAACATAGCGAGACTTCATCTCTACAAAAAAAAAAAAAAAAAGCCAGGTGTGGTGATGTACACCTATAGTCCCACCTAATTGGAATGCTGAGGAGGGAGGATTGCTTGAGGTCAAGGCTGTGGTGAGCTGTGATCACACCATTGCCCTCCAGCCTGGGTGACAGAGTGAAAGCCTGACCAAACAAACAAACAAAACCCCCAAACATCCTGATACCCTGGGCGGGGGGTGGGGA
>NW_007087047.1:1817-5736 GCF_000164805.1 Carlito syrichta
CCTAACTCCTACAAGAAACAAGATTTGGCCCAGGTGCTCTTCCAGCTCTCACTCTGTTGACCAGTACATGATCTGCTACCCGCCCAAGAGGCTTGGATGCTGGGCATCCCCAGCCCTTGTGGACTAAACTGAGCAGAAAGCCCTCCATCTCGGAGGGGGCAGTTTCAGGGCATCTTCCCTGAGACCAGCTCCCCCGCAGCTTGTCTTCCTTATACACTTACTGACAGTGACTACAAGGCCTTTGTCAGATCCCAGGGTCTCTTAGACTCCTGGGTTTCTAGGATCCTGGCACTGCAGAGGGGAGAGGAGCTTGTTTTCTCTGGGAGCATGCAACAGAAACACCTTGGGCAGGTTTATACCTGACTCTGTGGCCTCCGGGGTGTAACACCCAGAGAACCTTGTTAGAGCAAAACACAGTTAGTTCGTATTCCCTAGTGGACCCTAAGAGTCTAGTGCCCCTGTGAAAATCAACCTGGTCCCAGAAGCATTGGCTTTATTCAGACTTGTGTGTCTTGGTTCACAAGAAGTTAGTGCCCTAGTTTTCCTTCCCTCCTTTCTCTCTTTTCCTCCCTTACTCCTTCCTCTTTCCCTCCGTCTCTCTCTCTCTCCCTTCTTTTCTTTGTCTCTCCCTTCCTTCTTTTTTTTTTTTCTTCTTTCTTTTCCACCCTCTTTCTTTTATTTTTCCTTCTTACAGGGTCTCACTCTGTCACCCAGGCCAGAGTGCAGTGACTTGATCACAGTTCATTGTAGCCTCGGTCTCCTGGGCTCAAGTGACCAACACTTCTTAGCTTCCCAAGAAGCCAAAACCACAGGCATCCACTGTGCCTGGCTTCAATATTTTCCTATGAAGTAACTTGTAAAAATATGATTAGTAATAATGTTTATAATGGTGCCAGTATCTGTTAAGTGGGTGGAGCTGTAATGAGCATGCAATGACTTAAAATTCTTGTAAGAGCCAGACAAGAAAGGAGACTGAAACTTTCACTTGACATCACTACACAGCTTGAAGTGGCAGATCTGCGATCCACATCTAGGTTGTCTGACTCCAGACGAAACTAATGAGTGCAAATGATCCTGAGCACACATAAAAAGATAAATCAAGCCGGGCTCGGTGGCTCAGCCTGTAATCCTGCGCCTTTGGGAGGCTGAGGTGAGTGGATTGCCTGAGCCCGCGGGTTCGAGACCCGCCTGGGCAGCAAGACCTCATCTCTACAATAAATCAAAAAATCAGCTGGGCGTGGTAGCACGCGCCTGTAATTCCGGCAACTTGGAAGGCTGAGGCGGAAGGATCACCGGAGCCCAGCAGGTTGAGGCTGTGGTGGCCGGGAGCGGCCGCTGCACTCCAGTCTGGGCGACAGAGTGAGACTCCAACTCAAAAAAAAAAAAAAAAAAAGATGAATCAATCATTCCTTTGTGTGGCCATGCCAATTTGTCTATCCACTCAGCTGTGGATGGACATTTGGGCTGTTCCATCCTTTTGGTCACTGTCAACAGTGCTGCTGGGAACACTCATGTACAAGATTTTGTTTTAGTCCCTGTTTTCAATTCTTTTGGGCCTATATATTTAGGAGTGGAATTGCTGTGACCTATGATAATTCTGTGTGTCACTTCTGAAGAACTAGCAAACTATTTTTCATTGTGGTTACGCCCTTTTACATCCCTACCAGCAACGTATGAAGGTTCCAATATTTTCCACATATTTGCTAACACTTGCTATTCTCTCTCTCTCTCTCTCTCTCTCTCTCTCTCTCTCTCTCTCTGTGTGTGGGTGTGTGTGTGTGTGTGTGTGTGTGTGTGTGTGTATTTTGAGTCAGGGTCCTACTCTGTCACCTAGGCTGGAGTGCAGTGGCATGATTACAGTTCATTGCATCCTCAACCTCCTGGGCTCAGATGATTCTCCTGCCTCAGCCTCCCGAGTAGCTGGGACTCCAGACATGCACCACCACACCTGGCTTTTTCCCCCCCACTTTCATAGAGATAAGGTCTCATTATGTTGTCCAGGTTGGTCTCATACTCCTGGGCTCAAGCCATCCTCTTGCCTCTGTCTCCCAAAGTGCTGGGATTACAGGCATGAATCATGCCCTGCTTCATTGTGGTTTTGATTTACATTTTCCCGATAACTCCTAAGGGTGAGCATCTTTTCACGTGCTGACACAAACCTCAAAAACATCATGGTAAATGAAAACAGCCAGACACAAAAGGTAACATAACATCTGTTCCATTTATATAAAATTTCCAGAACAGATAAATCCATAGAGACAGAAAGTGGGTTTGTGGTTGCAGGGGCAGAGGAGAGGGAGTAGAGACTGACTACTTCATAAGTTTGGAGTCTTTTCAGGGTTGATGAAAATGTGTCAGAACTAGATAGAGGTTGCACAACATTGCGAATGTACTAAATGCCTCTACATTGTAATTTTTAGTTTTTGAGTTGAAATCTCACTTAATTGCCCAGGCAGCAGTGTAGTGGCACCATCGCTCACTGCAGCCTCAACCTCTTGGGCTCAGGCAAGCCTCCCACCTCAGCCTCCTGAGTAGCTGGAGCTACAGGAATGTGCCACCATGCCCGGCTAAATTTTTTTTGTTTTGTAGCGATGACGTCTTGCTATGTTGCCCAGGCTGGTCTCAAACTCCTGTATTCAAGCAATTCTCTCACCTCTCATCAAGAATTTAAGATTCTCTAGGCACATGGAAGCATATCTTTTGTTTATTTTCTAATCAGTAATTTCAATAAATACAAAGAAAAAAACACCATAAAGACTGGAGTTCCTTTCTTCTTTAATATAACACAAAGTTGTTACTTTTTTAAACCCTCTTCCATAAGATGTACTGAAATCTAAGCATATAAAATGATACTTGTGGCCAGGCTCAGTGGCTCAGCCTGTAATCCCAGCACTTTGGGAGGCTGAGGTGAGTGGATTGCCTGAGCCCATGGGTTCGAGATCCATGTGGACAACTTGGCAAGACCTAATCTGTACAAGAAATCAAAAACTAGCAGGGTGTGGTAGTGTGCGCCTGTAGTTCTGGCTACTTGGAAGGCTGAGGTGGAAGGATCGCCAGAGCCCAGCAGGTTGAGACTGCGGTGACCGGGAGCATATGGTGTCCTGGAGTGTGCCACTGTGCTCCAATCTGGGCGACAGAGTGAGACTCCAACTCAAAAAAAACAAAGAAGAGAAAAAAAAGATGATACTCATGAACAGCAGCAGGGACTTTGGGGCTTTGTGGAGTATTGAAATGCAATGCTTTTATCTTTCCTTCCTTCCTCCCTTCCCTCCCTCCATCCCTCCCTCCTTTCCTTTTTCTTTGTCTCACTCTGTCACCCAGGCTGGAGCGCAGTGGCATGATCATGGCTCATCAAAACCTCAACCTTCAGGGCTCAGGCAATCCTTCTGCATCAGCCTCCCAAGATGCTGGAACTACAAGCATGCACCAGCATGCATGGCTAATTTTTTGTAGAGATGAAGTCTGGCTACATTATCCAGGCTACTCTTGAAATCCTGGCCTCAAGCAATCCTCCCGCCTCAGCCTCCCAGAGTGATGAGATTACAGGCTTGAGCCAGTGCACCTGGCCCTCATCTATTCTCTTTTTGTTGTTTTGCTTTTTTTTGAGTTAAAGTCTGGGCAACTGGACGAGACCTCATCTCTGCAATAAATCAAAAATTAGCCGGGCCTGGTAGTGCAGGCCTGTACGTCTGGCTCCTTGAAAGGCTGAGGCTCAGCCAGGCTCGGTGGCTCAGCCTGTAATCCCGCGCCTTTGGGAGGCTGAGGTGAGTGGATTGCCTGAGCCCGCGGGTTCGAGACCTGCCTGGGCAGCGAGACCTCATCTCTACAACAACAACAACAAAAAAATTAGCCGGGCATAGTAGCATGCACCTGTAGTTCCAGCTATTTGGAAGGCTGAGGCGGAAGGATCGCCGGAGCC